>NW_007247845.1:639043-650010 GCF_000164805.1 Carlito syrichta
GGCTAGGTGCGGTGGCTTCCTTTGGGAGGCGGAGGCAAGAGGATTGCCTGTCCAGGGGTTCGAGACAAGCCTGGGCCAACTTGGGGAGAACTTGTCTTTGCAATAAGTCAAAAAATTAGCCGGGGGGGGGGGGGGCGCAGAATGAATGTCGGGTGGGGGTGGACAAAATTCCCTGTTTCGGATGCTCAAAAGTTCAACGAGGGTGCCATCAAAGGAGAGGGGGAACTCACCTGATGCACTGAGTTGGTCCTGATGAGAACTCCATGGGGTGTGAGGCCTGTGATATGGGAGATGGTTTCAAAACTTGGGCCCTTTATTTACTACCTGAATGGTTTGGGCAAGTTGCTTAATCTCTCTTTGCAAGTAAATATTGGTTACAGTATGCCAGGTGCTGTGCCAAGCACCGAAGAATATACTGAAGGCAGTATGGGCTCTGTTCTTAAAGAATTCTGGTTGGAGAGGTAGCACATAAAAAATGGAACTGACCAGGAGCAGTGGCTGTAAACACTGCACTTTGGGAGGCCAAGGTGAAAGAATGACTTGAACCCAGGAGTTCCAGACCAGCCTGGGCAACATAGGGAAACCTCGTATCTACAAAAAATTTTTTAAAAAGTTAGCCAGATATGCACCGGTAGTCCCAACTACTCAGGAGGCTGAGGCAGAAGAATCACCTGAGCCCAGGAGGTTCAGGCTGTGGTGAGCTGGTATTGTGCCACTGCACCCCAGCCTGGGCAACAGAGTGACTCCTCTCAAAAAATAAAAAATAAAAATAAAAAGGAGTGCAATGCCAGGTAACAGTTAAGAATTGAACATAATCAGATTCAAATCCCAGTTCCCAATTTCCCCACTTCCCACCTAACATGGGAACTTCTTGGGCAGTTGCTTAAGCTCTCTTCAGGTTCCTCATGTGAAAAGTGGAAATACTAATAATACCTATCTCATAGGGTTGTAGTCATAATTAAGTAGACTGTTACACATAAAGCTGTTAATACAATGCCTGGTCCATATTACTCACTCAATAAGTCCTGTAGCCAATTCTCCCCCCCCCCCCCCCCACTTTTTAATGTTTAATTTCCTGTTTTTTGGTCTTTTTATGTACTACATTATTGTAGCCAAGCAAAGTATAAATTGTCAATATGCTAAAAATTCAAGCAGATCAGAAAATTTCAAAGTACAGAAACAAATCTACCCACATCTTATGAGAAAGAAATAATCAAAGTTGACATTGGTGAAGATTCTCACAGATATCTTTACCCATACAATCATTAACTTTTTTGACTCTGAGCCTTGAAAACTGTGGATTAGAACAGGACAGTTGAAATATTATGGGAATTGGGCAGCTCACATAAGAGGTCAGAGTTAAAACTGCCTGTAGTTTCTCTGTCTGGAGAAATTTAGGCTGAGATATAACAACATTAAAGTCCTGAAATCACAAATAATGAGAAGAGGCACTACATAGAAGAAAACAAACACTAGAGAAAGGTATCTGATCATTTGAAAGAGTTAGTTTTAGAACAAACAGAACACTAAATACTGTAATTGAAACCTATAGAGTATTTAACACTTCCCAAAGTTTGTTCCATGTTGCATCAGTCTCATTAGAAAGATGTTCAACGGATACATGCTATTATTATCTTAATACATTTGAAGAATTCTTCATATTTTAATCACCCTGCCCCTTAGAAATTCAGGATTTTAAAGATCCTGAGAAGGTCTATAAAAACAATCAACCCTAAATTGTTTAATTTTGTTTTACCCAGTATTTTTCCCAACTACCTGACCAGAGAATGCTGTTTTTATGCAATAACTGGTAATATTTTAGGAATATACTTCCTTGAGTTTAGAAAGGTTTCAAAATGTGTGTTTGTGCTTTGGGGTAAATCTCTAATCATATAAAGTTATGACTATGGAAGGCAGCTACCAAATAACCACTCAATGCCTGCAAAAAAGCAAAAACAACAACAACAACAACAAAAACCCTCTCAACTAGAGGAAATAAGCTTCCACAAGTTTGGAAGCCCACAAATAGCTAGAAATACACACACACACACACACATGAAAAGGATCGAGAGCAGAGAAATATGAAATATGAGCCATGGTCATCACTAACCAACATTGTCATCAACATTGTTGAGGGTTGGCTATGTTCAAGCACTGTACAAAGTCCCCTGGGAAAGAAAAATGATCTTTAAAGGACACAGCCCCAGTTCTGTAACTCCTGCCTTCTTATGCCTCAATATTTTCAATCATGAAATTCCTATTCCTATTATTTAGGTCTCCTGAAAATGTATTTTAAAAAACCACAGATATGAAAGCATAAACATTTGGGGAGAAGACACTTGTGAATTCCTCATATTATTATTTCCAGCTATCCTGCTCCAACTCATAAGAAACAAATGAAGCCAAAGTCTAGGGTCTGGTCCTAGCTTCCTTCTGTCATAGGTTTTTACCTTTGCAGTTAACACTTGGCTTCTCTGGGTCTTGGTTCCTCACTTAGAAAGGGAATCTGTTGGCCTCTGTTATCTACAAGAGCCCTTCCAGCTTTTAATATTTTATGATTCTAAGATCTATGAAAATCTGATTATTAGAGGGCCAAGGTCAATCTTTGCTATGAATCAAAAAGACCAGATGCTCAAATATAAGCAACCAGATACTCAAGGTGAAACACACACACTTGAGGAAAGCAAGGGAGCAGGGCAGGCATGATGTCATGTACAATGCAGAAATAAAATAATTCATGGGACACCTGGAAAGGGGCTTCACAACCAGTAATAAGGTGCTTTGTTCTATTTTTAGCATCATCAACCAGCAGAAGATCCTTGAATCAGACCGTCTGATGATCATGGTGCAAAAGATGCCCTAAGGGAAAGGAATAAAATACTAATATATAGTAGAAAACAAAATAATTATTTGCTGGAAAGTCATTGGAGAAATTCCCTTTCCTAAATTGTCTTCTGAGGCCAGAAATGTCTGAGGTAGAAGATCAGAGCTAGAGACAGAGAATTTTCTGGTCCTATCCATGAGAAAGCCCTGAAGGAACCATAAGGAACAATAAGAGAACAAATCTTTGGCCTGTCACGTGAACTATGCCTGTGTCAGAGACATTTGTGTGATTTCCACGTTATCAAGAATGCATTATGGAAGGCAAAGAGAGAATGGGGAGGATCAGGATGATTACAGGATCCAGACAGTGTAAGAACCCAAACTATCCTCCTGCCTCTCTTTGAGAAGCAGAAACAAGTGGTCCCCAGCACATTTAATTATCAAGAATTATCCATCCCTTCCCAAAGTGATGCTAAGGCTCAATTTCAGAAAATAAATCTGGGGGAGAAATCAGAGAAAAGGTTTCCTCTTCTCTTTATGATGATAATAAACAACAACATTAAAATAACTACCATGTACTAAGTTCTTTCTATGCATCAGACAGTGGTGTAAAGGTTTGCCCAGGTATGAGTCCCCAGTTTTGAATCCAGGTTCTGCCACTTCTTAGCTGGTTGGCCTTGAGGAATTTTTTTTTTTAGGCCCTCTCGGCCTCAGTTTTCTTGCCTAGGAATAATAAATGGTATCTATGTTATACCATTGATATGACATAATTTATTTAATGAGCTTAGAATAATTCTTGGTTGATAGTATGACTACAACAGATATTGGCTATTACAACCCATTATTATTAAGCACTTTACATTAGTCATTCCATTTAATATACAAATAACTCTATGAGTTAGGCACCTGAACTAATAATATCACTAGTTAACAGACTGAGGACATTGCGGTCTATAGAAGTCAAATGTACCTAAGATCACACAGCTAGTTACTCCTATATATTTCTGAATTAGAAAGGCTTGACAATAATTAACTCATACACTTGATAGTCTAAATGCATGTTGAATTTGATTTATACAGCAAAATGGCACCATTTTATTATAACTATAAAAATGTTTGAGTTATATTAAGATTATTCTGTTCAATCTGTGTAAGAGGAAGAGTTTGGAGACAGTGAAACCAGTGGCAACCTATTATAATAACACAGTTGTAAAGGAAACATGCCCTGAACTATGGGCCAGTTCAGACTAAAAAAGACTAAAAAGTGAGAGAGATATCCTGAAGTGGAAGTGGAGGTGACAAAGATCACCTGTTTTAACCCTAAAGTGCCCGGTGGATGGTGATGACAGGCGAAATAGGGAAATCAGGAGGGAATTGGCAATGGGGTGTTCACTTTCAGATGTGTGTGTTTTATTCCTCCTCTTTCATTGTTGTTGTTTGTTTGCTTGTTTGTTTGAATTGGGGTCTAACTGTCTCCCAGACTGGTGCAGTGGCAAGATTACGGCTCACTGCAGCCTTGACCTTCTGGGCTCAGGCATTCCTTCTGCCTCAGCATCCCAAGAAACTGGAACCATAGGGGCATGCCACCACGTCTGGCTATTTTCTATTTTTTTGTGGAGAGGAGGTCTCGCTGTGTTGTCTAGGCTGGTCTCAAACTCCTGGGTTCAAGTGATCCTACCACTTTGTCTTCTCAAAGAGCTGGGATTACAGGCATGAGCTACTGTGCCTGGCGCTTTTAGGTATGTTTTAAAGACATATGAGGGGGATCCCCCCAAATAACAGAATTATCTTTCGAAGGATGGATCCCTTGTAGTACAGGCTTCCCCCACTATGTAAGTGTTCTAGGACCCCATCAGCATCAGTGTACCAGCTAGTGCCGTTGTGAGAGGCTGTGTTTGGCTTAGTGAACTTTTCTATGGCAAAGAGATGACTGGTTCTTCCACCATGACAATGCAGCTGCCCTCACTGCACTGAGTGTTCAGCAGTTTTTGACCCAAATGGCATCACCCCTGTGCTCTACCTTCCCTATTCACTTGATCTCACTCTGAGCAACTTCTGTTTCCCCAGATGAAAAAAGCCCTCAAAGGAAAACATTTTGCCAATATGGAAGAAGTGAAACAAAAAATGGCAGAAACACTAAAAGACTCAAAATTGATTGATTCAAAAACTGTTTTGAGCAGTGGGAAAGGCGTCTTGATAGGTATATTGCATCAAACAGAGAGTACTCTGAAGGTGACGTAAGTTTAAACACGTAAGAATACACAATTTTTATAAATAAATTCCATTTGGGGGGATATCTCTCATACTGTAAGAAAATGGAGCAGGGAGTGAGTGCTTTGGAAACTCGAGATTCTACCACTAACATTTCTGTTCCTCAGTTTCTCTTTTATCAAATGAGAAGTTGATCAAGAATTAACCCTTTGGTTCCTTTCAATTTCTTAGAGGAAAGTCAGGCTCGGTGGCTCAGCCTGTAATCCTACACTTTGGGAGGCTGAGGTGAGTGGAATGCCTGAGTCTGTGGGTTCGAGACCCGCCTGGGCAACTTGGCGTGACCTCATCTCTACAATAAATCAAAAAATTAGCTGGGCATGGTAGTGCATGCCTGTAGTTCCAGCTACTTGGAAGTCTGAGGCGGAAGGATCGCTGGAACCCAGCAGGTTGAGGCTGCAGTGGCCGGGAGCAGCCACTGCATTCCAGTCTGGGCGACAGAGTGAGACTCCAACTCAAAAAAAAAACAACCAACAAAAAAAAACACAATTTCCTAGAGGAAGCATGCAAATAAATTAGAGAAAGTAGAATGTAGATTTCAGGAATTAAAGAGGCAGTGAGTGATCAAGCTATTGGGTCATTAGTCTGGCTTTGAAGTGAAGGAGAAAAATGGGACAATTATTGACTTCTGCAGATTAAGAAAAATGTGCCTTTTAAGAAATGTCTTAGGAAGGATAATTAATACAGTCATATGTAGAATAGAGGCTGTCTACAAATCAATCTAAAAACTCTAAAGTAAAATATGCCACAATGAAAGTTAAGATAGCCTTTATTTATAGGAGAGATAAGCTTCAGTTTGTGTGTTGTGATGCGAAGGTGTTGGAAAAGTCCAGCTGCCCCAAAAATGTCTCCCTGATCCTCTTAAAATACTGCCTGGATTTACACCATTAAAATAAACCCCTTAAAATGTACTTTGTATTGTAAAATGCACATTTATTTCACATTCAGCTGTTGCCATGCTTTCCGGTGAATTAGTGGAGCAGGATGACAACAAGTTACAGTCAACCGAGAAGACAAAGATTTGAGTGGGGAGGAGGAAGGGATTCCTTTGATATGTGCAGCATTGCTCAAGCCTGTCAGTTCAGCAACATGTGGGCGTCTATTGTACCCCAGATACTGAGCTAGGTTCTAGAGATGAAAAGTTAAGTAAGGTGTGGTTCAGTTTCAAGATGCTTACAGTCCAGAGACAGGAGGCAACATAAGGTTCATGGGGTTGGGGGCGTTTTGAAAAGTGAGAACAGAGAATAAGAAAGCAAAGGCGGAGGGACAAAGTGTTCTCTCTCAATACAATTTTGTTGAAGAATTAGACAGATGCTCTGAACTTAAAAAAAATTTTTTTCTTGGTCCCTATGAGTCCCCCTAAAGTACTACTAAAATTTAAACTGGTAAAGTTGACACTCTGTAGGCTGAGGAGTAACAGATAATTTTAATTCCTTTAATTCAGTGATTTTTGGTGGGGCCCTTTGAAATTTAAATTAGTAAGGTTTTGCTACATCAGAACTTGTAAACTATGATTGACTATTGCTAATTTTTCGTGCTCCCCTCCTCCCCTGGAATTTCACAGTATGCCAGGATTGCCGAGGTTGATGGCAGTAACCAAGGCTGACAGAAGCAGAAAGCAGGAAACATAGCGTAATCAGAGCTAGAAAGATAACTGAGAGCTTCTTTAAACAGCTAGAGGAGTACCATATCTTCACAGATGGCATTAAACAAACACTATAAGACATAACTTCAAGTAACACAAAGAACAATCAATTAGGGCTTCCAAATCCTGTGGTTCTAGGATTTACTAGCTAGATAGCCTTGGGAAATCATAATAATATTCATATATATTTATTGAGCACTTACTATATGCCAGGCACTGTGGAACATGTTTATAATGGGCTGAATGTTTATGTCTACCCTAAATTCATATGTTGAAACACTAACCCCTAATGTGATGGTGTTGGGAGGCAGGGCCATTGGGAGGTCACTAGGTCATGAGGGTGGAGTCCTTATGAATGAGAATAGTGCCCTTATAAAAGGGACCCAAAGAGCTCCCACTCAATTACCTTCTGCTATGTGAGGATACCAAGAGAAGTCTGCACTCTTGAAAAGGAGCCATGCTGGCGCCCTGATGTCGGGATTCCCGCCTCCAGAACTGTGAGAAGTAAACATATGTTGTTTAATCCATCCCCTCCATGGTAGCTTGTTATGGCAGCTCAAACCGAGTAAGAGTGCTTTACAGGTAATAATATTTAATCCTCCAGAAAACCCACTGAAGTAGATTCTATCATTTTCCCTACTTTTTAGATGAGGAAACTTGACTAAAGAAAAGATAAGTTCAAGATCATTTAATCTAACATTTGTCAAAGTAGAAATTTGAATACAGGTAGTCAAACTCTAATGGCCATGTTTAAACATCAAGTTGTTCCAGATATTAAGTCATTTAGGCCTCTGTTCCCTCACTTAACACGAGGTGTATTGGGCTAGACAATGTTGAGATTTCCTTCTGGCTTTAAAACATTGTAATTCTAAATGCATGAATTACACGGATATTTAGTATATTTATGGTTAATCTGTTTCTGAATCATCTGTCTCAGAGAACCGAGATCTGAAGAAACGTTTCTGAAATATGGTCTCACTTCCTAACCTTCCCTTGTGCTTCAATCAGTTGGACCATACTATTTACTATCCCACAAAAGTGCCCTTTCTCCTTCTCCATCTCCATATGTTGAAATTCTTTCCCTCCTTGAAAAGCCAGCCGAAATGCCACCTCCTCCAAGTAGCCATTCTCTATCTCTGGGGATTGGGATTTGGGGGAAGATGTAGGATGAGAAGAAAAGGTGGAAGGGAACAACAGGACAAGTAAGAGAACTGTCAGCAGTGATTTTGGTGACTTGCACAAAGTCTTTCTTGTGTCAGGCAACAGTGAAGCCACCGGATTATAATAAATGGTGCCCAGCTAGTAGGAGTGGAATAAAGATGAAATGAGATAGAGTATGTAAAATAACTAGTACCATGTCTGGAAGCGCAGGAACATGATAGGTCCTGATCTTGTTTCCTGCTGTAGGAACCTGATTATCTCCTCCATGCTGAAGAAGGTGGCCATCCTGCCCAGGGAGGAACAATACAAGCAGAGGGGAGAAGAGAAATGGTGAGGAAAAGAGAAGTCAGGAGGAGATACATGGGAGCACAAAGAGAAAAACGAGAGCTGGAGACAGAGGAGAGAAAGGTAAAAGGAGATACCTACAGAAACCTAGAATAAATTTAATTTAGTCTTTTTGCCTCAGCATAGCCATTTTGCTTAGACTTTACCCCAACATGCTTTGAATCTAGCACAGGTTAGACATAGATAGATAAATTTCCAATAGGTAGATTTTAGGAAGCGTTCATTCTACTGCAGACCAAGCAGCAGCCTACCCCACCCCCTCCACAAATCTCCATCAGATACCAGACCAGGACAGCCCAATCTTTCAATAAATGGTTTAGCAGAATAATCTCTAGTAAACTTTCAGGTTTCTTGTCAAGGCAGAAGGTCAAAGATCACCCTTTGGCTGGTCAAAGCCATAGAAATGATAAGAAGACCACCTTTTGGTCAAGGAGTTTGTGGATTGCAAATGTCTAAAGAGTCTCTTGCAGAAAAACTGCCTCCCCTTGTCTCTTCCCATCTAGTCTACCACCTGAGGGCAAGAGATGATAACGTCCAGCAACCTCAAGATCTAAGACTCATATGACTACAATCAACATCAAAGACCTGCAGCCTTGGACACTCCTTTGGGCCAAAATCCCCCTACCCCAAAGCCCTTAAATATACCCTTTCATGGCCCTTTGAGGCCACATTTGCCTCTGTCAGTCTCCTTTCCAATCTGTGAAAGGTGAATCACAAACTTTACTTTTTTAAACTTTCTTACTTGGTTGCAATTTTGCATTATTCCCATGGCCCCGGCACTGGCTCCGGCCCCAGTTCTGGCCTACCTTGCCTCAGTTGACCCCTTCAAAAGGAAATGGAAGGAAGTCATGGCAGAAAAGAGGACAGAAGCAGAATGGAAGCAAAAGGACAAAATGGGACAAGGAAGCGGAAGGGGGTTCTGAGACTCAAGAAGAAAAACTTGTGCCACACTGCAGAATCCAGCCTAGAGAATGGGTCCCCAAGGCAGCCAGGTGCAGTGCCCAAGCCCTCAGATGCATTCTCCCTTCACTGCTTTCACTCATATTGTGGGGGTTCTGACCCCTGCCCTCTGTCATGTTGTCCACTGGCTTCTCTGGCTTTCTACCACACTAAGTGGCCCTGGGGGGTGGAAGGAAGGGAGAAGCCATGGGGACTCTCCACCCCCTACTCTGGAACGTGTCTTCAGGAGTAGTTGAACCTCCCTTGTGGCTCCAGCAACTATGGGACAGGTCCTTCAGGGTTCTGGAAGTCTCCCCTGTTTGTCCCTCTAGCTCCCACGGAGAGAGTGGTTACTAATCTCAGGATTTCCTTACTATCCCCTGGTTGCAATTCTAATTCTTTCAACACTTATAACTAATTTGCTGCATTAAATTATTACTATCAAATCATCTGGGAAAGAAGACTTTTCTTTCAATTGGATTCACTCACGGAGTTCAAAGACAGCTTTCCTAATGGGACTGTAAGCAGTGCATCTAGAGAGAGAAAGAAATCCAGTCATCCCAGGAGTCAAGAAGGGCCAGGATCCATTTCCCCACTGTTTAATCAGGCAGCGACAAATTCACACTAGCCATCACGGTTGGGGGGGCTCTTGGCCTAGGAATGATCTGTAAAATGGCTGGGTTCATGTCTATTCCTTCATGATTCACTCTATTCACTTTGATCACTATGAGCCTTGGCTTAAGGTACATCTCTGTAGAATTCCATTCTATTTCTCCAAGGGTTACTTAAGTGCCCATTGTGAGTATAGAGGGCACACAGCTAGGTGTGGTGGGGAAGGAGATACAGAGGACACAGGAAAAATGGAAGGCATGCTCAGTTTTCGGAAGTGTTCGCCTTGTGTATGAGGTTTGTGGACAGGTCTATCTGGAGACTCCCTTGATGGAGACTCTTGTATTTTTCCAACCCCAGCAGAGCTGCAGACACTCAGAGGCAATATTATACTCACAGCTTTCATCTCTCTCATCAGTGGAGACCTGTTAACACCAGGCTCTTCTTAGAGAATCCACAGACTAGGGGGAACAGAATTGGCATACAGCTGACTGGTGGTGGGGGGCAGACTGATGCCAGCCACAAGGGGCGGACTCTGCTTGGGGGATCGGGAAGGCTGCACAGCGATGATGGGTATGGCAGAGGACCTGAGTCTGAGAGTTTGACGGGGGGGAGGGGTGGGAGGCAGCTAAGGGGATTTCTGGCTCGAATAGAGCGGGGTCAAAATCCAGTGTGAAAGGACAGAGGCATGAAGTATTGTCTGCAAACAGAGGCTTTGGGGTATGGGTAGGGAAGCAGAGAGGAGGTTGAAGGATGAAGGCCCTGCTCTTAGCCACTCAGAGACTGAGGGATGAAAGCTTGAGGCCATAACGAGTCGTCAGACGATCCTGAGCATCAGAGTGGCAAGGTCACTTCGGGAGGGCTGGGGGTGGGCAAATTTGAGATTAGAAGCAGAGAAGCTGGAGGCAGGGAAAGGAACTGAGCTCCAGAGTAGTGGGCAGTTTATACAGGAAGCCCGGACTTGACCATTCCGGAGAGGCGTATTAACATAGCTGCCTTCTATCTGTTCAAGGGCATGCTCCCTCCGTCTGGGTGAGGGGGGAAGGAGTGCCCCTTCTGCTGCGGCAGGAGACCAAGTCTCCAGCCTGAGAAGTTTCGCATTTCTCCTCGCCAAGGTCTCCTTGCCACTACAGGTGGGCGACTGCGAGCCCCGGGCGGACGCCGGGCTCCACGCCCG
>NW_007247845.1:651180-718272 GCF_000164805.1 Carlito syrichta
CCCCCCCCCCCCCCCCCCGCCGCCACCCTCCACAATAAGTTTGGGGGTGTCAGGTTCCCCACATTCCCCAAGGCTTGTTTCTCGTTCTTGGAAGAGTTCCAAGATTCCACCTGGCTGCATTGATGAGTCGGTGGAGGAGAGCGGGTTCGCTGTGGGACTGGGTTCTGTCTCATTCAGAATCTGGATGGTGTCAAGTGAGGGAGGTATGGATCTTTGAGATCCTAGTAACTGAGTCCATTTAAGTAGCTATACAGTAATTAGAAAAAAAATTAAACTAAGCGGATTTTAAAAGAAAAATAACTGGCTCCTTAAGTACAGAGTCTTTTTTAGTTTGTTTTTTTTAAGACATTCTAAAAGGAACCTAGTTTGCTATTCATGAATACAGAATTTTTCCCACTGTGATCACCCTTAAAGGCTAACTTGACTCATACCCACCCCACCCCACCCCACCCCACATTTATAGAATTGAGTAAAGTTTTCTCATCATTTGGAACTCAAAGGGCATCTACTCAGGGAGGCCCTCTTCATCCCCTCATTAGCTCCTGACTCCCCCCCACACACACACCCAGGAACCACCCTACTATCCTATTTTATTTTCTTCGTTGCACTTAATCATTATGTGATATTATTTTATTTAAGTATTCTTTAAGTCTGGTTTCTTCCTATAGAATGTAAGCTGAACTGTGGCAGGGATTTTTGCCTGTGCTGTTCTCTGCTATAACCCTAGCATCTAGAACAGTGCCTGGCATATAGGAGGTAGGCATTCAGCGTTTGTTGCCTAGTGAATGAATAAACTCTTTTCCTGATCTCTTGGAAAGGACGGTCTTTGACAGTTGAAATTCAGTGCTTTTTGTGGGCAGGATACCAAGTTGGTGCAGTTCTAATTTTCATCTTTTTTCTTGTGGTTTTCTTTTGATTGAGTTTTATCCTCTTTGCCGTTAACTTTCAGCATAAGAGGGTGTAAGTATCAAATCCTAAGATACTTAGTATGAGGAAAGATAAGGTATGTTAATCCCTGTCAATAGAAAGTATGTTACTGTGTAAGTTAGTGAATGATTAAAAAGATAATCTATGCTAGTTGAAAAGAAAGTGCAATATATCAAAATGGAATCTGAGAAGTCAAATTCCCACAGTCCTGTGTCTCCATTCATTTGAAATACTGATATTTCTCCATCCCCACTGCCTGGAAACCAACCTTGAATTTAGCTGCAGTTTGGGAAGGTTCATAGTGTAGCACTTAACATGAAGTATTAATTTAACCAAATAAACACAAGATTTACTCTGCAGAGGCCTGAACTCTGCTTTGTTGTTGTTGTTAGTGTTGAGAACTTCACAGAAGAGTAGATAAAAGGAGTTATTTAAAATAATATCTTAAAAGGGATTGTAAAGAATTAAAGCTATCATAAGTCTGTGTAATGAGAGAAGGATTTAAATGTCCTGTTTAATAATATTCTTTTAAAGATAGACTTTGATAAACTTTATATTATTATAAATAATATACTTTGGAGGCATGTTAAGCAGCTTCAATCTTGTAGCAATATCTTCAGAACTCAGTACTTCCGAAGTCTCTGCTAAAGAAAAGTGGACATCTGACCGTTCCCTTTCTGTAATAGCAGCTATGATCACTTTCAGAAATGTAATCTCAAGAGTAAGTTCAGAAATGATAGGATTTCGGAACTATAAGAGACCTCGAAATTACCTGACACAATTCATTCCTTTTTGTCAATCCTTTTACTAAGGAAATTAAGGCACAATGAGATGACTTGTCCAGGATGCAGGGCTGGGATTAGAACCAAGAGTCCTGACTCTCACTCTGGAGTCTAAGTGGTTGGTAGTCCCTGAATTAGCAGAGTTCTCACAGGTAGGGAGAAATGGTTCCCACCATTAGTTGATTGTCTGCCTCTTGCTTGTAAACTTTCAGAGAGTAAAATCATGTCTTATTTAGCTTTGTACCCTCTCATGTGCATGGGACATCTAGGGACTCAACAAATTCTTGTTAAATGTGGTTGGACAAATGGGTCTTAAGTTGAAAATATATTTAGGAAGCAAAAGCAGGAACACATATCTCTCTTCAGATTGAGGACATTTTCTGACAACAGAATCAAAATTGTCAGTAAATAACCTTAGACTTAACCTTAAGCTTTTATAGTAATGAAGCTACTGTTTATAGTTTTCACACCTCCAAATTAAAAAAAAAAAAGCTTAAAACTGATAAGTGTGCATGTTCGCTTACTTGGCATAATTATTCATGGAGAAACAATAGGAGACAGGAGTCAGGGCATCTGAAAGTCTTTTCTCTGCCACAATGTCTAATAGAAAAGCCTAGACTTTACAGCCAGTCAGAATTGGGGCTACAACTCAGCTCTGGCCCTAACAACCCTTGGCAACAAATTACTTAACTTTTGGGGACATTCTCTCATCTCTAAATGGGAGCAATGGCATCTACCTTGAAGACTTGTTGTACAAGGCCCTTAATAAACTGCTATAGTTATGAGTACTGATAACTGCTATAGTTATGAGTACTGATTTATGTGACCATGGGGCAGCTTAATCTCTCAAAGCTTCTGTTTTCTCAGCTGGACAATTTAGTGGTTGGGATGTGTGGAAAGGAGTTAAATGATCTCTAAGATCTTGTCCAACTCTTCCTTTAGGAAGCAATAAAGAATGTACAATTATTTCTCTTGCGGGTTAAATAAAATGATCTATATGTCCTTGATTCAACAAGAGGAATCGCAAAAATGGCCAGTTTTTAGGCCTTGCTGGGCAGCGAGACCTCATCTCTACAATAAATCAAAAAATCAGCCGGGTGTGGTAGCGCATACCTGTAATTCCGGCTACTTGGAAGGCTGAGGCGGAAGGATCGCCGGAGCCCAGCAGGTCGAGGCTGCGGTGGCCGGGAGCGGCCACTGCACTCCAGTCTGGGCGACAGAGTGAGACTCCAACTCAAAAAAAAAAAAAAAAAAGAATTTGTCTTAATTAACTTTGATAATAAGTACATTTTCATTATTTTGTATGGTATATGATGGATACAAAGTCAGTTTTAATATTTCAACCTCTCATCCAGCTTACTATATAAAGCATTATAAGAAATATACTAGACAATCAGATGTAGACACCCATCCTTTGAGAGACGTAAGAGTCATGTAAAGAGTGTAAGACAGATAGCCAAAGGCTGTATTACATAGAAGAACTGCTAGAAAAGCATAAAGAAAATTGTCTGTGAATTCAGAGAAGAAAAAAAAAGCAAAAACAATTTTTAGCGGGAAAAATAAGGAACGTCTTAATTAAAGAATTTTGAGCAAAGTCTTAAAGAATTGTAAGCAGACCCTGAACAATTATCATAATACTACAAGAAAGGGATTGGCAGTAGTGGGAAACTGCCAGGGATTGGGGGGGGCACACTTCATCAATAAGGGTACCTGATCTCAAATCAGGTAAAGGGACCAAACAGAGGCCAAACTTGGCCTGTACAATGACCATTTGTATACCTAACCCTGAATTGTACCCCAAACATCTTTAAAATAAAAATTTTTTAAAGTTAAAAAAAAAAGAGTTGGTAAGACTTCAACTGACAGAGATATGAGAACCAGCCTGTACTAGGACTTAAAGGAAAATACATTTGAGCATATCCAGGAGTGGAGAAGAATGTGGTTAAACTGGAGGTTGGAGAGCCTGGAGGCAGTATAATGGGAGAGCAAGCTGCATGGGAAGATTAGGAACATATTGTGAAGCATCTTGAATACTATGCTAGGAGCCTGTGTAGTGGGCAATAGATAGCCATCAACAGATAGATATTTTAAGTGAGGGAATGATGCAATCAAAGCACTGCTTTTGGAGATTAATCTGCATTGCAGGAGCCACAGGTAGTCCAGTTAAGAAGCTATTATAATCATCTCCAGAGAAGAAGCTATTATAATCATCTCCAATGAGAACCAAAATTAGGGTGGAAACAGGTGGGTTGGGCAAGACTCTATAGAAGTGAATGCAACAGAACTTGTTGGTCAGTTGGATGTGGGAGTTGAGAGAGAAGTCAAAGACAGAAGCTAAGTGACTTAGGATGGATTGAAACAGGCAAGCAGGAAGACCTGATTAGTAAAGACCTGATTAGTAAAGACCTGCAAGTAGTGTGCAATCAATATCTGTCCACTTAATGGAGGTGATTTTAGTTTGGACTGGATATGTTAACTTTTGTGTGCCTATGGACCATCCAGTTGGATGAGAGCCATTAAAAATACAGAAATATTTGGGGCATTCTTATGGAAGAAGTTGATGAACCTGTGAGAACAGTTTGGAGCGTGGTAAGAAGGGTGAAGGCTTGAGAAAGCCAACATTTGTGGGCTTGGAGGAAGACAGAAGGAGTCGGATAGGATGAGATTGAAGACTTGGAAAAGTTTTGTCAAGGAGGCCACTGTCACTAGCCTTTGCGGAACAAGGTCACTTGGACAATGGGGATGGCAGTCAGCTGGGTACTCCAGAGGTGGCCAGGTTGGCCAGGAAATGGAGAGAGCAAGTGTAAACTGAGTGGGCTAGGGAAATCAGAGTAGGGGGAAGCATTAATTTGTGGCAATGAGAGTATCAGCGAAATTTTCTTAAAACCATAAGAAAGAACTGAGAGTGTTTGTGGATAGAATGGCTGCCAATGGAAAGGATAGAACTGAAGATCAATGGATGGACTAGAAGGGTAATTAATGCACCAAGCACTCTTCAAGTAGGAAAGATAGAGCAAGATGGTGTAACTGTATATGTAGGTTGTCCTGGACAGTCCTGGTTCAAACATGTTATTCCAGTTTATGGGATAATATTTGGATAAATAATACCCATGTTTATTCTTTTTTTAAAAGTCCCATTTTGAATTATAAATTATTTGATTACCTTGATTATGACAAAATGAAGTTATGGAAAACCATGTGGCAAAAAAAAGAAGAAGAAGAAAAAAAAAGGAAATATAAGACATACTGATTGGGAAGGAAGAAATTGAACTTTGAAGATGACATGATTGTCTATGCAGAAAATCTGAAAGACTCAACAAAAAACCTCCTGGAACTAATAAGCAATTATAGCAAGGTTGTAGGCTACGAGGTTAATATACAAAAATCAAGGTTATATGCCAAGAATTGAATAAGTGGAATTTGAAATTAAAAACATAATTCCACATAATTCCAAACATATTAGCACCCAAAAAGAAAGGAAATACTTAGGAATACATCTAACAAGATATGTATAAGATCTATGTGAAGAAAACTATAAAACTCTGATGAAAGAAATCAAAGAAGAATTAAATACATGGAGATATGTTCCATGTTTATAGGTAGGAAGACTCAATAATGTCAAGACTTCCCAGCTGGATACATAGATTCAATTAATCTCAATAAAAATTCCAACAAGTTATTTTGTAGATATCGACAGACTGATTCTAAAGTTTTTATGAAGAAGCAAAAAGACCTAAGATAGCCAATGTAATATTGAAGGTGAAGAACAAAGTTGGAGGATTGACACTACTCAACTTCAAGACATATAAAACTATAGTAATAAAGACAGTGTGGTATTGGCCAAAAATTAAACAGATAGTTCAGTGGAACACCTTAGAGAGCCTAGAAATAGACACATGTAAACATAGCTAATCTTTGACAGAGGGGTAAAGGAGAAAAAGTAGCCTTTTTAACAAATGGTGCTAGAACAATGGAACATCTATATGCAAAAAGCTTTTTACAAAAACTATCTCAAGGTGGATCACAGTCTTGAATGTAAAACTTTAAAATTCCTAGAAGATAACATAGGAGAAAATCTATATGACCTTAGATTTAGTGATGACTTTTTAGATATTACACCAAAGGCACAACCATGAAAGAAAGAATTGATAAGCTGGACTTCATTAAAATTTAAAAATTTCTGCTTTGCAAAAGACACTCTCAAAGAGAATAAAAAAAGATGAGCCACACCCTGGGAGAAAATATTTGCAAAAGACGTATCTGGGCTGGGCGCAGTGACTCAATCCTATAATCCCAGCACTTTGGGAGGCCAAAACCAGAGGATTGCCTGAGTCCGTGGGTTCGAGACCAGCCTGGACAACATGGTGAGACCTTGTATAATAAATAAAAAGATTAGCCAGGCATGGTAGTGTGTGCTACTTAGAAGGCTGAGGCAGAAGTATCGCCTGAGTCCAGCAGGTCGAGGCTGCGGTGGCCATGAGCATGTCACTACACTCCAGCCTGGGCAACAGAGTGAGACTCCAACTAAAAAAAAAAAAAAAAAGAATGAATCTGATAAAGGATTGCTATCCAAAATATATAAAGAACTCTTAAAACTGAGCAATTGAAAAAAAAAAACTTGTTTAAAAAATGGGCCAAAGATCTTTACAGTCACCTCACCAGAAAAGATATACAGATGACAAATAAGCATATGAAAAGATGGTCCACATCATATGTCATCAGGAAAATACAAATCAAAACAATAATGCTATACCACTGTGCACAATTGGAATAGCCAAAATTCAAAACATTGACAACACCAAATGCTGGCAAGGATGTGGAGCACCAGGAACTCTCATTCATTATTTGTAGAAATGCTAAATGGTGCAACCAGTTTGGAAGACAATCTGGTGTTACAAAACTAAACATACTCTTCAGGAACACAATTCAGCAGTTGTGGTCCTTGGTGTTTTCACAAAGGAGTTGAAAACTTATGACCACACAAAAACCTGCACACCAATGTTTATAGCAGCTTTAATTATAATTGCCAAAACTTGGAAACAATCAAGTTGTCATTAGGGATAAATAAAGTGTACATACAAACAATAGATTATTATTCAGTGTGAAAATCAAATGAGCTATCAAGCCGTGGAAAGACATGGAGGAAACTCAATGCATGTTACCAAATAAAATAAGCCCATTTGCAAAGGCTATGTGCTGTATGATTCCAACTATCTGACATTCTGGAAAAGGAAAACCTATGGAGACAGAAAAATGATCCATGGTTGCCAGAGGTTAGCATTGAGGGAGGGATGAACAGGCAGAGCACAGAGTACTTTTTGGGCAGCAAAAATACTCTGTATGATATTATAATGGAGTATACATGTCATCATGCATTTGTCCAAACCCGTAGGGTGACATAGAGGGAAAAGGAGAAATTAGATGAAGACAAAAAGAAATTCCTAGTTTTAGAGAGGAAAGCTGATAGCTGGGAGGTGGCTACATTTGAAGTAGGTTGGTTCCTTATGTTAATTTGCTGAAAGTAAGTAGGGAGTAAGGCATAAAGTTGAGGTGGCAGAGAGAGGAAAAGGTATGGAGCACCACGAATCTGTATGCTGTAGGGAGCCAAAGGTGAGGAGGGCTTGACAAGTTGCTAGAAGGCCTTGGCCTAGTGATAAAACAAACCATTCCTGTATTCATGGCTTTCTTCTGCAACGCTCCGAAAATTGGAAGTGGAAATGGTGTGAGTAGCACTGAAACTGCCAACTCCATATGGGCCCTTGGTTGAGTAGGAAGGCAAGTGAAACTAGAGTGTTGATGGGCTGGGAGAATAGCAGGGGATATGAGATTAGAATGTGTCATGGCTGATTCAGCAAGAATGAAGAAAGGGAGAAATGGGAATGTGGAGAAGGGGAACTGAAGGCAGTGGTGAAGGGCATGAGGAACTTTCAGAATATCTTATCATTATGGAGAGATCGGTTCTGAGTGATGAAAATTCAAAGTATGGCTGAGCTTCAGGATGGTGAGTGACACAGGCCACTGGAGGTAGAAGGTCATTGGTCTTCAGAAACTAGGAGACCAAATTATGAAAATGGTTATATATCAATGTCAATGTTTGTCTTAAAGACTATAGAATATACTTATTAGAGCCTTTCTAAGTGTTTAGTTTATAGAGTTGGAAAGTTCCTTAACAAAAAGGAAGCTATTTTCTTTATTTTAAAGATGAAGAAGCGCCGGGCTCAGTGGCTCAGCCTGTAATCCCACGCCTTTGGGAGGCTGAGGTGAGTGGATTGCCTGAGCCCGCGAGTTCGAGACCCGCCTGGGCAGCGAGACCTCATCTCTACAATAAATCAAAAAATCAGCTGGGTGTGGTAGCGCATGCCTGTAATTCCGGCTACTTGGAAGGCTGAGGCGGAAGGATCGCCAGAGCCCAGCAGGTCGAGGCTGCGGTGGCCGGGACAGAGTGAGACTCCAACTCAAAAAAAAAAAGATGAAGAAGCATTAAAATCTTTTAAACACTTCTAGAAATATGTGACTTGCCCAAGATCACGGACACGCATAGCAGAGCTGGCCCTGGAAAGAACTGATCTCTGAATCTCAGTATTGCCTTCCAGGGCAGGAGAAATAATTAAAGTATCCACTGAACAAAATCTTAGCTTTTACTCACCACACTGAGAATTAGACCCATGACTGTCATACAGCAACTAAATAAATTACTCCATCTCTATGGGAAATAATATGATGTGGGTCGAGAAGCCAGGAGTAGATGGGTAATATTCCTTCTTTGTAAACCTCCTGAGTGGCAAAGAGGTGTTTGTTCCCCCCTTGAACATGAGATTGTTGACTACTTATAACTTGCTTGTTAGCATTTGCTTTAAACTAACCTCTGAAGCAGCAGACACAACTAGAAGTGAATGAAATAACTAAGAACAGTTTGAGCATCATATGTCCTTATCAGCTTCACAACCTTACTGAGATCTGTCCTTCTGCTCCGTGAATCTCAGGAAACTCACAAGTGTCCTGACAAAGACTACCAGTTTTGAGATTTTTGAATTCATAACTTTGAAAAGTAGAAAGTTCTTTTTCCTTGTAAAAAGTTTGAGGAGTCCTTAGTTAGATCCGTGGTTGCCAGGGGTTAGGATGGGGAGAGGGATAAACGATCCGTTGTTGTCAGGGGTGCATACATGTCATTATACATTTGTCCAAACCCATAGGGTGACATGGTGGGAACTGGCACTTGGAATTAGTCATGGTTTCCTCATCTGTAGCATAGGAGAAAAATACCTAGCCTATCTCTTAGGTATTTGATGTGAAAGCTCTTTGCAAGTAAATAGTGTTATGCAAATGTCAGGCATCCGTATTAGCATATGGGATGCAAGGAAAACTTAATTTTAAAATAAAGTATTTTGAATAAGGCAACAAAGAAGACAATTGAAATTTAGTAGGACATTGGTTTAGGCCTAAAAGTAAGTACATCTTGACAACTTTTCTCTCTTTATCTGTGTTAGTGTGTATAAAAATTCTGGCCAAATGAGATTAAGGCAGTACATTTCATGTACAAATGAAATCTCTGCCTTTTTGGTCTATTTCTCTTTTAACTTCCAAAAGTTTTTTTTATTGTAAAATATAACACATATACAGAAAACTTTTGAAATGTAAATGCACAGTTTAATGAATTTTTAAAAAGTGAACATTTGTGCAACTACCACCCAGCTCAAGAAATAGACCAATTAAAAAAATTTTTTTTTTCCTCAGCGGGGAGTCTTTTTTATTCTGTTAGATGCTTGGTGTTGGTTTTTTGTTTGTTTTGCTTTGTTTCAGGGAAGTCATGAGTAGTAGCAGGAGATAATTCTCAGTTTTGGCAAGTCCAAAATATGTGCTGCTTTCGAGTGGATTAAGGTCAATGGTGCAATATTAGTGTTTTATTCTGCAGTTACTTTTATAATTTATTCTTTACTTCTTTTCTTTTCTTTTCTTTTTTTCTTTTGTTGAGTCAGTGTCTCACTCTGTCGCCCAGGCTGGAGTGCAGTGGTATGCTCATGGCTACTACAGCCTTGACCTGCTGGACTCAGACGATCTTTCTTCCTTAGCCTTCCAAGTAGCTAGGACTGCAGACACTCACCACCACACTTGTCTATTTTTTTTTACTGTAGAGGCAAGTACTCACCATGTTGCCCAGGCTGGTCTTGAACTCCTGGACTTAGGCAGTCCTCTTGCCTCGGCCTCCCAAAGTACTGGGCTCACAGGTGTGAACCACTGCACCTGGCAGAGCCACTGCACCCAGCTCTTATTTCTAAAACTGTGAATTTAGTGTTTAGGACAAGTGCTGGGGTTTCAGTTTTAAAGATTAAATTCTTCATGGTAAGCATCTTAATTTGTGTCCTTTGGGTGGCAGTGAAAAGGTCATGATACACTGAATATAAGAAAAGTCCTCATGCTTGATTATGTTTTAAACGTTCTGATCTTCCTTGCTTTGCCTGTCTTTAAAAGCAAAACAGCTAAGACTCTAGTATTGATGACTTTGTGCAGTTGTCAAGGTTTTCTTGGAAAATGCTTGACAGTTATTAAGGTAAATCCCTTTCAGCTCAGGCCACTATAGTTTAAATGAAGTGGCAAGAAGGATTCGGTGAGAAAGCATTATTACATTTTAAAATCTATATTTTCTTTAATTATAATCTAGTGTTATAAATCCTGTCAAGATTTCAGACTAAATGAATGAATTAATAGATTAAAAGTTTTTTGTTGTATCCAGAAAATAATTCTTTGAGTAATTTTTTTATTCTTAAAAAAGAAATAATAAAATTAAGATCATTGGGAAAGTGTCTTAGGTAATCAGTCATGTCTCTAAAAACAGAAAAGCTATGAGTGTTAAAAAACTGATAAAGAAATTGTTAAGAAATTGATAAAGACTCACTTTTGGTGGTAGTTTCTGTAATTGTAAAATTTAGTTGGCAGAACTTCAGATTAGAATTTAGGGGGTTGAACATATGAGTTTACTGTCAGTCTCTCCCAGAGTATCACTACAGCAATGGTAAACACAAAAAGAGGCAACAATAGATGGAAGACATGAGCAAATTTTTTGGATGATGAAAGGCAAGTCGACCTGTGGCAACTGACTTAGTATAGTGGAAACAGTTGATACCTGAGTCCCCTTAAGGGAAGTTGGGAGTGGAAGCTGGGAAGAAACAGCCAGTATATCCCCCAGAATCCCAGAAAAGCTCTGGAATTAGAGGCTCTGGAGTGGGGCAGAGGCCTGGGAATGAGGAATTGGTTGAAAGTCTGTAAAGGGAACTAATCTCAGTTTACTTCTCCTATCCCATGTAGCATGATGAAATCCTTGTTGGAGACCGGAAATTTATTTCCTAGAGAAATTAAAGTAAATAGAGGTTCTGGGTTTAAGGTTGCCAGGCATAGCAAAGAGGTAAGGTGAAATGATCAACTAAAAAAAAGAATTTAATAAAATTCTGTGTACTAAACAGTGAGACCCCATACTCTTCCCTACCCTACCCCGATCCTAGAATAGTGGGGTAATTATCCAGGCAGGATATTGAAGGGCTCTTCTTTGGGTAAAATGAGCAGCTTGAGAGGAAAGACCTACATAAACTGAAATTTGAGGACCCAGAGTAAAAAAAAAAAAAAAAGACTTACTTCCCTTTCCTCCTACAATTAACCTACTATTCAACAACCCTACACCTTCCTCCACCCCCATGAACGTGGGACATGAAGTCAGCTTTTTGGAAACTTTTTCTTAAATACAAATAAATAGTCGATGAATATGAGACATTTGAAGAAGATCTTCAACAAAAAAGGCAGCAACCAAAACAAGAGAAAAAGTATCATGGAGGCAGCAGACATGCATGGAGAAAAAGATGAAAATAATAAAAGCCCAGACACTTATAATTGGCATGTAAAGAAAAAGATATTGTTTAAAACAAGTACAAGAACTAAAAAAGTAATAATCAGAGAATAAAGTATTAATGTTAAGCATTTATAATAAGATGGTAAGAGAAACTTCATTGGGTGAACTAGAAGGTAAAACAGAAATAAAAAGTAAAAAACAAAAGATAGACTATAGAGAAGAATAAATAGAATTAGAGGATCAGTTCAGTGAATCCTTATATTAATAAGAGTTCCAGAAAGAGACTATAGGGAGAAGTAAAGGAGAGGAAACTACCAAATAAATAATACAGGAAAATTTCCCAGAACTAGAACATATATGTTTGTAGATTATCCATGAGAATGAATGAAAAAAGACCACAAAAGACACATAATGTACAAAATATATCGTTGCAAAATTTCAAAATACAAAGGATAGTGGGACTACCTTAAATTCTTGCAGAAAATTAGGTCACATGCAAAGAAGATTGGGAAGTGGAATGGTACTAGGTGTCCTTTTAATGACACTGGGGTCTAAAGGAAAATGAATCAATTCCTTCAGAATTCTGAGGGAAATTACTTTCAATCTAGAATTTCAAATGCAATCAAATTATGAAGTGGGAGATACAATAAAGATGTTTTAGGGCCAGGTGCAGTGGCTAATGCCTGTAATCTCAGTGCTTTGAAAGTCTGAGGTGGGAGGATTGTCTGAGCCTAAGAGTTCGAGGCCAGTCTGGGCAACATAGCAAGACCTCAGCTCTACAAAAAAATCAAAAAATTAGCTGAGTGTTGTGGCACCTGTAGTCCCAGCTACTTGGGAGGCTGAGGCAGGAGGATCGCCTGGGCCCAGGAGTTCAAGGATGTGTTGAGCCATGATCATGCTACTCCACTCCAGCCTGGCCAACAGAATTGAGACTCTGACTCAAAAAAAAAAAAAAATTTTTTTTTGAAGACATGAGAGATCTGAAAATTTATCTATGAATCATTTCACAGGAACTCGTGGATGTTTTATCAAAATGTGGGCTTAGACAAGAATAATATATGGAATTCCAGAAACGGGTAGTCAGACACAGAAGCAAAACAAAACAAAAAGTACCTAGGATGATGATGAAGAGAAACTTCAAGCCGACATTAATGCTCCAGACCTAGAGAGAAACCAGTCCAGATCCAAATAGGATAGATTACTCAACAAAAGCAAGACTGACAGATGAACTGATACATTTGACCAAGTGTAAAATATTCTTCAGAGGGGCTTTCTAGTTCCTGTGGAGCATTTGGGATGAATTATTTATTCAAAAAACCTGATAAATGAAAACGTTGGGTAGCAGCTATTTACCAACTGTGGTGGAAGTATTTTCATAACAGTTGATACAGCTATACCCCAAACAGACAGGCTATATATTAATCCTGGCCATACCTGACTGCAAGGGAGGCTGGGAAAAATTGTTGACATAACTATGCAATATTAGGAGAATGGAAGATGATAAGCTGTTGCATAGCAGGACAGCCATAATTATATTAGTTAATACATGTGTAGAGTGAATCAATCAAGAAAAATCAGTATAAACATTAGAAATATGCAATTAAATATCAGAAGAAATAGCTAAACATTTTTAAAGTAGTTTGCTGTTAGGAGTGAATGGAGAGGTGAAGCAGACTATTGCTACTTATTTTAAGCCTAGTAGTACACTTTGAGTTTTTGGATAACTTTCATGGGTTACTTTTATAAAAATAAAATGAGTAAGAAACAAAGTAATACAGTGGCAATAAGTGGTTTGGAGAATGATTTACATGTATCCAGAGCTGTATACACACAATACTCATATATGCATACACACACACACACACACACACACACACACACACAAAGTTAAGAAGTATTATTATTTTGAAGTTAGACTCATTCCTTACAACTGTGACTCCAGCACTCCCTTTGTCTCAGCGTCTTTTAGGAGAGCTTTTAGAAAATTCAAATGACTGCCCTGTTCCCAGATTCTGACTTGTTTGGCTTTGAGTGAACCCTAGGGAATTAGTAATTTTTAAGAGCTCACTAGCTTCTTCTGATAAGCATTTAGAACTAACTCCTCTAGCCAAGTAATTTAAATATCTTTGCTTTGCTTCCTAAACTTTTATTTTTCCCATCCTATCCTCACTCGCTGGTTCTGTTTAAAGTCAGATCTCTGTCCTCAGATCTAAACTATATGGTCTCTTTCAAGTCAGAAATGTGGGAGGAAAGCAAGGGAGAGACATGGGGGAGGTCATTTAGATGACCCATGAATAAATGAGTCAGAGAGCCAATATTTGTTTCCTTGTGTTTTGCAGAAATGAGTTAAGTTGATGACCTTATCTTAAATTTCCTGTGAAGTAATTTTAGAGCTCAAGTTCAAGTCAATTTGAACTTAATAACATTTTGTTATTTCCTTACCTTCAGTGTTGCCTCTTGCAGCTAAATCACCTGTACCCTCAGGTTGCACTCAAGTTATTTTATCCCCCCTGAGTTTTGCCCCTGACTTTCCCGGCTATGGTTTATCAGGCATTCACCTGAAGCAGCATTTCCAGTTTGCAACTAGGATCACCAGCAGTTTTTGTGGCTCACTAGTTTTCTATGGGGAAAATTTTTGGAAAGGTGATTAGCAAGCAAGAGATAAAGGAATATGAGAACTACTTGGTTTCCCAAGGTTAGAAGTCTTGTCGCATTGGACTTTCAAGTCAAGAAATTTTGTAGACCTAAAAGAAGAAATGCTTATTGTGTAGCTGAGATCAATATTTTCAACATAAATAGTTGAAAGAAATAAATATTTTTGATAAGCTTTTTAAAATAAAAAATTGAATTAGATTTTTAAAGAAATACCAGGTTACAAAATTTCTTTTGTAGCTTTCCCCAGTTCCATCCCCTGCCTCTCTAGATTCTACTAGGTCTCTGCTAGTAACTTTCACATCCAGCCAGTTCTTTGCTCCATATATTGATAGGACTTACCTCGAACATTTTGTCCATGTGTAGAGAGTTGGGGGATTATTTTACATTTATGTGCATTTATACAATTGGGCCAAAGTGTGATCTTTAAGGTGGGGGATTGAGGGATTGATTCATCTCATCCATAAGTGCTTGCCCACTTGATGGAAGACTCCTCTAGGTCAGCGATTCTCACACTTGAATGTGCACACAAATCACTGGATATGGCATTACATTGCAGATTCTGGTTCAGTCGGTCTTAAGTGGAGCCTGAGCTTCTGCATTTCTAACAAGCTCCGAGGGGATACTGTTGGTCTGCAGACCACAGAGAAGCAAGGTTCTGGTTAGTGGTTCTCAGCCCTGGTTTCACGTTAGAATCACTTGGGGACTTTTAAGAAATACTGGTATCTGGAACCCTTCCACAGTGATTCTGATTTAGGCTGGGGCCTGAGCATGATACATAGATATATAAGACAGATATATTAGATTTGGCACTAATGTGCAAGTAGGGTTGAGAACCACTGTTACAAGCTCTGCATACTTTTGCTGTGACTCATAGATAAAGATCTTCATGTGCAGATTTAGTAGCAATCTGGGAAGCACCTTATATAGCCATTATGACGTGAGTACACCTGCTTTGGATATAGTCCATGGAGAAGGGATTCCTCTTGATTACTGGGTTCCCAGAGATGAGGTGGAGGAGGCTCTCAGGGGAGCATGCTTAAGAAGAAGAAGAAAAAAAAGTCTTTTCATTAACAGCAACAACAAAGAAAAAAACAAAAAACAAATATCACCTGATACAAGAAGGAAATTTGACATAATGAATGAACACAAAGGTGATATCTCTTCATTCAGGGGATCCTTCTGTTTTCTGCATCCTTTCAGTCAGAGATCATGGGGAAAGTAAGTTATAAACTCAACTTGGATGCTTTATGTTTTCTTCTGAGACATCTATATGTTTACTTCTTACTATCTCTATGTATACGTTTACCTGTTACATATGTATACTTGCAAAATTTCTGCATAGCCAGAATTCTAGTATTGATATGTTTCCTTTGCCAATTATTTAGAACAATGTAGAGTGTTTTCTGTACAGTTACTTGCCCTAAAAATTGAGTGACTTAACATCCTGATAATAGGACTATTGTTATTCTCAGGCTCTTCCAGTGCTGATAGCAGACTAATGATTCTGCTTGCTCAAAAATCGCAGGCCTTAATTCAGTTCAAATGTTAATTGTTTTATTATTATTGCAAGAATGATCCTAGAATACAATTTTATGTGTATTAAAATTGTGTTAATTATAACTTCTTAGAAACAATAGACTTTAAAGCTCAGTGTATTAAAGTTGAAAATGATTGTACTAAGAAATTGGAATCCTCTCCTCTACCTACCCCCCATCCAATTATAAAATAGGGCTTTGATTTTTTTCCTTATCCGGTCTACTTCATGGCTATTGCCTTCCATGAGATTCTCATTATTTCCTGTTCACGTTAATTTCCTCAGTGACCCTGCCTGCATCACTGCTGCCCCTTAGGATTCTTCTGCCTGAGTCCTCTCTTGTGGAGATATGTCTTTGGCTCCTCCTTTTCTGAGAATAAAGTCCAAATCTCCAGAGTGTCATCTAGAGCCTTCTGACCTGGCCCTACCTTTTCTCCACCCTCATTACCTGTCATTTTTCTAGAAAGCAGTTTTCTCATCCATTCCCTTAAATGAGATTGAGGACCAGGGAGGAATTACCAGAGGCTTGAAGAGAAAAGGAAAAGGAAGTGACGGAGTGGTTTAGGAGAGGGGAAGAGTGGACAGCAGTAGGGAGATGAAACGCGATTGCCAGGCAGCCTTAAAGACCTACTGAGATAGGGGATGTGGAATTTAAAGTGAGACCAGCTAGCCTGTGTCTGCAGGGTTTGGGTGTGGTGAAGGTGGAGCCGGGCATTCTGCCAGAGCCTGGCTAAGACATTCTGCTTTTCATCTCTGCTTCCGCACATGCTGGGGCCTCTATCTGAAGCACATGCTTTGTCTTCTTTGCCTGGCAAAATGTGTCTCTTATACATGATGGAGGAATATCTTTCAAAAACTGTCTTTTTGCCCTCATAACTTCAGTACAACTTGAAAATACAGATGCGTTCAACACTGGCTCTTGTTTCTTAGGGTTTCATCCTGCTTCCTACTAGCCAAGGAGGTTCATGCGAAACAGAACAGATAAACCATGTGCACTGTGCAGGCCTCTATGAAGTTTGTCATCCCAGATATTCTCCTCTTTTCAGACGGTCTCCCTTCACCCCTGTTATTTGGCTATCTTCCCCCATTCTGTTCCCATCTTTCCATTGATTAGCCACTGCTATTGCACTTTTAATGCTATGACAGGTATCTTCTCATACCGATCTCCACTAGACTATGCACTAAGCAAGAACAGAGATGCGATCTTTTGAAGTCTCAGTTCTTAACATGGTGCTTGGCACATAGTAGACACATGTAATAAATGCTAGCTACATGAATGTAAGATTTCTCTATAAAGTGTTGAGAATCTGTACTTGCTAGTTATAGGTTCAAAATGAATTCCGCTTAGTAATACATGACATAAAAATTGTATTGCTTTAATTTTTATTCTGATGTACCCTTACCGAATAGCCAAGCTATTAGATCTTTCCATATATACACATATATGTACATGTACATAAATGTATACGTACAGACATACGTATCTATATGAAAATGAAGGGCAGTTTAAAAAGACCAAAGAATATGCGTAAATATTAAATGCCTGGGATAACAAACTTCACAGAGGCCTGCACAGTGCACGTGGTTCATCTGTTCTTTTTCACATGAGCCACCTTGGCTATTAGGAAGCAGGTTGAAACTCTAAGAAACATATAAGCCAGTGTTGAACACGTCTGTATTTTTAAGATGCATTGAAGTTATGGGGGCAAAAATATAGTTTTTGAAAGATTTTCCCCTACCATGTAGAAACGTGGAGATTTTTAATGGCTGAAACAATTTCATATAGTTTGCAAATAAATAAAAGCCAGACAGAAATTAAGGTGTACCTTTTTTCCTGAGGTAATGTCTTAGTCTGTTTGGGCTGCTATAGCCTTATACCATAGACTGGATGTTTTATAAACAACAGAAATTTATGTCTCACCATTCTGGAGACCAAGAGTTCAAGATCAAGGCGCAGGCAGACTGGTGTTTGGTGAGAACCTGCTTTCTGGTTTTTAGGTGGTACTTTCTCATTGTGTCCTCACATAGTGGAAGGGACTAGCTAGCTCTCTGGAGTCTCTTTTTCAAGGCATGAATCCTAATCATGCTGCCATGAACTAATCACCTTCCAAAGGCCTTATCTCCTAAGCCCATCACCTTGGGGGTTGGGATTACAGCGTATGAATTTTGGAGGAACATAAACATTCAGATCATAGTAGTAAATGATTTCACATTTTTTCCTTAGGAGTAGGGAAACAAAGCCGGGCTCAGGGGAAACATAAGTTCTGGTCATGGTGGTGTCACTAAAGGTTTGTGTTGCCAGACATTCTGCCCTACCTTTCTTAGCTTTAATTCTCCATGTATAAAATAGGAGATTTGGTCTAAATTATTACCAAGGTCATTTTGAATCATCTTGTGACTCTGGAAAGTTATGAAACACAGCCTGTAACCATGGTGAGGAAAGTTGATTGGTGGATCCAAAAATAGACTTATTTTCTCCTTCTGTGTAACACTAATGCCCTCCCATTGAGTAAGTCACTCTGTGTATATTGCCTAAATAAGCCAATTTCTTGTCGTTGTTTTTTTCTCCTTAATGCTGAGGGCTCAAAAGTGAATGAAAGATTGTCTTGAGAAATACTAAACAAATGAGCTCTTGCCTCTTGTTTTAAATATAGATCTGAATTATTGTGCTGTTTTTCATTCCTGTTGTAGGTATTCAAAAAGCAGAGGGTGGTGATGTGGTAATTTTAGAAACTATTTCACATCGGTTCCTGCTGTCTTTTGTGTTTGTGTGAGAACCCTATTCAAAATATAACTTATTTATTCTTCCCTTAAAATATGCTTCCCCTCATTTTTGCCTTTCTGCTGGCAACAAGTCCACATCTATAAATAGTTAAAGATTTTGTCAAGATCCTTATGTTGACAGTAGCAGTAGCCTTCCCTTCTCTACAGAGGATACATTCCAAGACCCCCAGTGGATGCCTAAAACCACAGATGGTACCAACCTTATATATACTATGCTTTATTCCTAGACATATACCTGCACAATCAAGTTTAATTTGTAGATTAGGCCCATTAAGAGATTATCAACAATAACTAATAATAAAATAGAACAGTTATAAAAATATGCCAGCATCAGTGCACTTGTGCTTTGGAGCCATTAAGTAAAATAAAAATCGGGGGAACTCAGGCACTGTGATACTCCACAATCAATCTGATAACCAAGGCAGCTACTACCGGACTAGTGGCAGATAGCTTAGACAGTGTGGATATGCAGACCAAAGGGATGATTCATGACATAGACAGTAACGAGATTTCATCACACGACTCAGATGGTACCCAGTTTAAAACTTATGAATTGTTTATTTCTGGAAATTTCCAGTTAATATTTTCAGACCTCAGTTAACCATGGGTAACTAAAACCATGGAAAGCAAAATTTCAGATAATGAGAGGCTACTGTATTTTTCTCTACTCACATATAGGTACATCTAGTCAGGTGCCATGCTATTTTACCCTTTAAGCCCTTTGGTTTCTTGATGTATCATAAGCTTGCCCTCGGTGCAGTGATGTCCTAAGTAGTCCTCTGAGAATCACTCTGAGGTTACAAGATCTGTGGCCATATGCCTTGGGGATTGTCCAGAACCCTCCACCCAAAATGGGATGTCTTGACCTAGTTGTGACAAGTACAAGGTTATTAGGCAAATTGCCCCATCTGTGAACATCCATGGTGGGTCCAGCCTTCTGAAGTAGAGAACCAGCTCATCAAATGAACATTTTAAATGCGTAAAGAAAAACAGAAATCGTAATGTTCACTCGTTATTTGGTAATAATCTATATCCAAAGTATTGCATTACTGACCAGCTATGAGAGATGAGACAAGTTTCTTACCCTTTCTGAGCCTTAGTTTCTTCCACTATATAAAGTTTCTATTTTATTACCAAAGTGTCTTCGGCTCCAAAATTATCTTTTTTTTTCCTTCATAGCATGGTCACCCTCTCTCCAACCTTCATGGGGCTGAAGGCAATCAGTATTCTTAGACATAAGCATGTCTCACTCATTTCTGATGGTACCTCCTTAAACCAATATGATTCATTTTTTTTTCATCCCAGAGGCATTTATAGAGATTTTTAAAAAAAACTTTTATGACTGCTTTAGCCCATTAATTTTCTGTATATTTTGAGAACAGATTAACTCAATTTGTTTTGCTTTGTACCTGGAAAATAGTTTTAAAGTAAAACATTCTTATTTTTATAGAAACAATAATTTAGTACATTTTACCCAAGTATTGCTGAGTGTTTTTAAATAAGAACTGAGCTGGTCCACAGCTATGGCAAAATATTAAGAAAGCGGTTGTTTGATATTTACCCATCGTTCTCATAATCAATCAAGAATCTTTATTCCAATTAGCATTTCAAACTGTTGAAACTAAAACAAAACACTAAGGAAATGAGGTTAGAAAATGTTCTAGTATAAGTTCATTTATTCATTCAAGAAGCACCTACTGAGTGCCTATTGGGTAGTCTTTGAAATATCAATGAACAAAATAAAGGTCTTTGACCTAATAAGGTTTGTTTGCTATCAGGTAAAGACAGACAATAATCAATAGACACAGCAAATATTATATGGTTTGTTATAAAGTGGTGAGAGCTATGGAAAAATTTAAAAATAGAGCAGGAAAAGGGGAAATGAAGGGTGGGCAGGGTGTAGAGAGCTGGGTTGCAGTATAAATGCCAAGGTCAGGAAAGGAGGTATGGCAGGCAGAGAGGCCCCCCAAAATATGCATGCCTTAATCCCTGGGACTTATAAATAGCTTAAATTACATGGCAAAAGGGACCTTCAGCTTTAGTCAAGGTCGTAGGTCTTAAAACATGAAGGACATCCTGAATTATGCAGGTGGCCCAGTCTAATCAACAAGTCCTTAAAGTTAGAGAAATTTCACTGGCTACAGTCAGAGTGATGTGGCAGGTGTTGGAGTGATTTAAAATGTGAGTGAGACTCAACCACTAAGACCAGAGGGGGGGTCTGTATGGAGAACGCAAAAAGGAAAAAGTGCATGCAGCCTTGAGGAGCAAAGACTGGCCTCCAACAGATAGCCAGTGAGAAAATGGGACCTCAGACCTGCAAGAGGCTAAATTTACCCAGCAACTCAAAGCAACTTTTGACACTGGACCTACATGAGCCACATTGTACCCAGACTTGTGATCTACAGAACTGTGAGACAGTAAATGGGTGTGGTTTGAATCTCCTTTATGGGTGGAAATTTGCCATGGCAACAATCGAAAACTCATGCAGGGGGTGGGAGTGTGAGAGAAGGGAGTTAGCCAAGTTGATAGCGGGGAAAGAGGGTCCCAGGCAGAGAGAACAGCTAGAGCCAAGCCCAAGGTGAAGTATACCTGAATATCAGAGAGGTCATGAGGTGGCCAGTGTGGTTGTAGTGGAGGGAGCACAGGAATGAGTAGGCGATGATGTCACAAAGACACTGGTTAAGGGTGGAGGCCAGGAAGGGCTTTGACTTTTATTCCAAGTGGCCTAAAGAGTCACTGCCACTTTCGATCAAAGAAACAATATAATTTGACTTCATTTTTTAAAAGAATCATGCTGGCTGCTCTGAAAGTAGATGCTAAGGAAGAAGGCAAGAAGCAGGGAGACCAATTAGGAAGTGATAGCGGGAATCCTGATGCAAGATGGTGGTGGCTTGGACCAGTGGGAATGGAGGTGGTGAGAAGTGACCAGGTTCTAGATGTATTTTGAAGAGAAAGTCTAATTTGCGACTTAGTTGTAGAATGTGACAGAGAGAGGAGTTAAGGATGATTCCAAAGGTTTGGGCCCGAATAGCCAGAAGGATGGTGTTATTGTCAAGTAGGGTGCAGAAAACTTTAGGTGGAGCTATCCTCAGTGGAGAGAGAATTGGAGGCCCACTGGGACATGCTGAGTATGCGATGTCTGTTAGACATGCAGTTGGAGATGCAGTATGTGGTAGGCAGAATAATGGCCCCCAAAGATGCCCACATTCTGATCTTCAGGACCTGTGAATATGTCACTTTAGGTAGCAAGAGGGACTTTGCAAATATGACTAAGTTAACACATGGAGAAATTATCCTGGATTATTGGGGGGCAGGGGGAGTGCAACCTAGTCACACAAGTCCTCAAAAATAGAGAACTTTTACCATGGTGGACAGAGGCCAATGTGACTATGAAGGAATGGTCAGAGAGGTGCAATGGTGCTGGTTTTGAAGATGGAGGTGGGGGCTACAGGCTCAGGAATGTGGGTGGGTGCTTGAAGGTGGAAATGGCAAGGGAATGAATTCTCCCCTAGTGCTTTGAGAAGGGAACACAGCCCCACCAACACCTTGATTTTATCCCAAGGAGACCCATATTTGACTTATAGAACTGTGCTGTCTTAAGCCACCAAGTCTGTGGTAATTTGCTACAGCAGCCACTGGAAACGAATGCAGAGTAAGCAGTTGGATAGAAGTCTGGAGGTGAAGAGAGAGATGTCTGGAATTCAAAAACATAGAGATGATGTTTAAAGGCATGGACTGAATGAAGTGACCAGTAGTGTGAGTAGAGATAGAGAAGAGGATCAAGGATTGAGCACTTAGCGTCCAGAGGTCAGAGAGGAAGAAGGAGACAGTAAAGCACTCTGAGAATGGTCAGCCAAGCAGGTGGGGGGAAGTGAAGAGGGTGGTATTTGGAAGGCAAGTGAAGACAGCATGTCAAGGAGAGAGGGTGGCTGCTGTGACACATGCTGCTGATGTGCTACCATGAAGAGGGAAGTTGTGCTCAGGAAAAGCTCTGCAGCACACAGGAGAAGGGCAAATGAGTGGAAACTGTCAGGAAGGGTGGGGCCAAGAAAGCTTTCATAGTTATCATTTTTTTCAAAGACAGAAGTGAGGGTACGTTTGTGTGCTAATGAGAGCTGTCCATTAGAGAGCAAAAGGTGATGATATAAAGCAAAGGGAAGACTCTCTGGGGCAATAGCCTCTGTAGGGCAATAAGGGATGGGATGCAGGACATGAATGTGGGCACCTAGTGTGATAAGAGAAGGATGGTGTGTCACAGTGCCCTTAGGAAAAGGCTGGTGTGTCTCAGCGCCCATAGGAGAAGGATGATGTGTCACGGTGCCCATAGGAGAAGGATGATGTGTCACGGTGCCCATAGGAGAAGGCTGGTGTGTCACGGTGCCTATAGGAGAAGGATGATGTGTCACGGTGCCCATAGGAGAAGGATGATGCATCACGGTGCCCATAGGAGAAGGCTGGTGCACAAGGTGCCCATGGGAGAAGGCTCGTGTGTCACGGTGCCCATAGGAGTAGGATGGTGTGTCACTGTGCTCATAGGAGGAGGATGGTGCTTCACGGTGCCCATAGAAGGATGGTTCTTCATGGTGCCCATAGAAGAAGGGTGGTGCATGAAAGTGCCCATAGGAGAAAAATGGTGTGTCACAATGCCCATAGAGAAAGCAGAGAGCAGAGGGAGACAAGATGTGGTGGTAGGAGTGTCTGGGAGTACCCTTCTTATGCTTCCATTTTCTCAGTAGAGTAGAAAGCAGCTGAGAGTGAGGATGAGAAAGGTGTTCCAAGGGTTTAAGAAAGAAAAAGGTGAGAAACAGTCCATTGGGAAATGAGGAGGTTGATAGAATAGGGACACATAGTAGGATTGCCTGGCAGCATTAAGAGCCCATTAGAAGTTTATGGTCATGAATTTAAAGCAGTAAATTCTACCAACACCTTTGAGAAAGGTACCTCCTGACATTAGATATGTCCTCCCTCAAAAGCAAAAAAGCCAAATAGTAAAAGAATACATAAGGTGGAATTATACAAGGAAAGTTCATTCTTATGTTCCTATTCTTTTTGTCATTTATTAGACTCCTAGAAGATAGCTTGCCTCATAGGGTTCATGAAATTCCTAAATTATTGCCTATAAATCATATTTTGCTAAATCAAATTGAAATGTGTCTTAGTGTGGTTCTTCAAAGTAGCAGAACCTGGACAAGGTCTTATGAGCAATTAGTTGCTTTTGAGGAATAATTGAAAGAACAGGATTTGAGACTGGTAAGAGTTAACAGGGAAGGGAAACCCAGTCTAAGTTCATCAATTTGGTCATCATTGTGGGCAGCTGGGACTTGGTCCCACAGGACACCCTCCAACAATGTGCCTTAGAATTGTCTAATAGATAAAATGGGGAAGGGCATGTTCATTATTTATTCCCTGCTTCCATCCCTACTGGTCAAGTGTTGCCCCATGGATGTTGAGGCTCCCGCAGGACTGTGCATGTGTCAGAATGGCTCAGTGGGTTCCTCCAGATGTTCCACATGGTGGTAGTGGCAGAGAAGGCCCAGAATGGAAAGCAGGAGATGCAGGAACAGCTGAAGTGAGAATTTCAGCAAGGGCTGGAGTGAGAAGGTGTGCTGTCAAAGGTGTCCAATACAGAGACGTGCTCATTGCAATATCTGCTGAAGTTCTCACAAACTATAACCAAACCTGAATTTTAGTTGACAAAGTTCAAATTTTTAGATGTTAGATATTCTAAGCAAGAAAGATGTGCATACACATCGAAACAGCCAAATATCCACAGCATCATAGTAGTTCAAAGAGTCTTATGTCCCTTCCCAACCCAGGACCTTTGCACATACTATGCCTTCTTGTTCCTTTGTTGTCTGAAATCTTTCTATGACTTCTCAATCATGCAGGTTTCGGTAGAAATTGTATCTCCTCGGGATTGTCTTTATAATCCTGACAAAATATCCCCCACCCCGACACACACACATATATCCAACTCCTTCCCATTACTCTGATGTGTTTTTTCATTGTTTAAGAGGGTGGCAAATGCTATTTTTGTGTTTATTATTTGTCCCCTCCCACTGCTACATACATCCTCCCAACAAACTCTATGAGGGCGGCTTAAACATAGTACCCCCAGCACCACATGGCAGGAACTGCATCTACACTTGTTGAGTACATGGTTTTCGTACTTCATCTTCATTCACTCTTTTGTCTTGTCTCATCCCAGTCAGTGATGTCATTTACTAGATAAGGAACTGCTGAGACACTGGGAATTCACTGTGGGTGAGTTACAGCCCCTTCCCTCAAATCCCGTAGTCTGTCAGGGAGCCTCCAGCTCTTTTTTTTTTTTACCCTGCACGTGATGTGAGCCACTCAAATCTTTCTTTAAAGAAAATAATCACATGATATGGTTTTTACATTAGAAGTGGACGAAGGAGTCAATTAATGGCAGTGTTCTGCTTATCTAATACTGAGTGACAGACCTTCCCAACACTTAATGATTTAATACAATAATAATCATATATTACTTCCCACAGTTTCTGCGAGTTAGGAATTGGAGTCCGGTCTGCTGTGTGACCCAACCCTGTTCCACTTGGCTTCAGCAGGGGAGGCTTGAAGACTGGGGGGATGGGGAGGGAATTTTCTGAAAGCTCACTCACACATGTCCTGGGTCTGGTCTGAGACATCTGTGGTCCTTGGGCTTGCCCTGCTCTCTGTGTGACTGTTCCCTGTTGTATTATTTTCCAAAGATGGCTGCACCAACATAAACATTATCTTCGGAAGAGAAGAATCTTTGTGAGCGGTGTCATCATCACAACAACTGCTGATGTTTATTGAGGGTTTGCTGTGGTCCAGGCATTGTGCTAAGTGTTACACATGTATTATGATATTTAACCTGGCACATGAAATTTGTAAGGGAGCCGTTTTTTAACAGTGAAGCAAGGAAGACTCAACAAAGTGAAATGGCTGGTGTACACACAAAGGACTTGTGAATTTAGTGGAGAAAGGACTACTGGTGCTGGAGAGAGTGTGGGAACCTTGCTTCCAAAGGAGAAATGAACCCTGGGTTCCTTAACTGACTTCCCCATCAGCAGGTGCTGGGTAGTACCCCACCCCCACTCCCTTATAATCCTCTCCTTTTTCTTCCCAATATCAATATATTTTCATTTTGTTCCATTAAATTTCAATGATGTTTTTCCTATTCCTTTTTCCATTGCAAACAGAAGTTATTTTAATTACGTGCTGGGTCTGTGAACTGATCTGGAAACATAAGTGTATATAAAGGCATGCAAACTGATTTTTAAAAACTTTCTGGATTGTAAACTATTGATATGTTAGAAACTTTTATATAGTATTTTCTTTTGCCAGTGAATCCCAAACTTTTTCACACCCAGAAGGCGCCCTGAGAAACACCTAGGTCAGTGATTTTTAAAGGCAAGTCTTCATGAAATAGGGAGGGAACAGGTATACTTTAAAAAATTTTTTTAATCATTTTCTTTCTTTTTATTATTTTTTAATTTGTTTATTATAAAGATGTGGGGTACAATTCAGGGCTAGGTATACAAACATTGATCATGCAGGGACCCTTGTTGATGAGGTATGCCCCTCCCTCCCCTAGCAGTTTCCTTCAACTGCCAGTCCCACCCCCCCTGACAGTTTTCCACTACTGCCAATCACTTTCTTATAGCATTATAATTGTTCAAGTTCACCTTATGAGTGAGAACATATGGAACTCAGTTCTTTGTTGCTGTGATAAATCACTGAGTATGATAGACTCCAAATCCATCCAATTTGCTGCAAAGTCCATATATTTGTCCTTCTTTATGGCTGCATAATATTCCATTGTGTATATGTCAGGTGTACTTTGTAAACAATCCCCTCCCCAGCCCCACTTCTTTCTTGAGAATAGCCTGGCTACCCCACAAGAAGGCAGTAGCTCTGATATCTTGTGCATTTTAAACCTTAGCATTGAATGTCTCTCAGATTCTGTTGCTCAATATGAGTTTAATGAACGGATTCCATAAATGTAAAGTCTCCCAAACTGCTGATGCTTCTGTGGTTTCCCCCTGAACCTTGGCATCTTGTTTTTGGAAATTAGAAACATATTTGGTTTTAGAGCCTCTCCTAAGAGCCTAAAAGAGATAATAAATATTTATTGCTCTGGCCTCACAACACTGATTTAAAACACAGACCTACCTGCCAAGAAAGCAGAAACATTATTCTCTTTGTCTGAATTCCTCTAGCCATTTAGGAAAGAGTTCTCCAGGTTCTGCTCAAGATCATTCATTCATTCACTCATTCAACAAATGTTGATTACCTGCTTAGTGCCAGACACTAGGGAATGGAATCTATACCAGTGAACAGAACAGGCAAAAAATACCTGCCCTCACGGAGCTTACATTTTAATAAATTGAGATAGTCGATAAATACACAGCATGTATAATTTGTCAGATGATGAGAAATACTATGGAGAAAAATAAATCCAGAAAATGGGACTAGAAGTGTGAGATTATGGTGTTCTACCTAATTATGTCCCCATGGCCTCCCATCTTCTCCAAGTTGAAGCAAGAGTGCTTACAGTGGTCCAGAAGGCCCTACGTGATGCGATTGTCTCCCTGACCTCAGTCCCCGCTGCTCATTCTCAGCCATGCTGACCTCCTTGCTGGAGGAACCCTGGGCATCTGCATGGTTCCTGCTCATAGCACTTTCCCACATTTCTCTCTACATAGCCACTCATGCTTTAAATGACTGTAAGACTAATGCTCTTTCTGATCTTTGCCCAGATGCTGTCTTCTCAGTGTTACCTTTGCTGGCACCTTGCTTTATTTCATCTATTATATTTTATTTTATTTTTGAGTTGGAGTCTCACTCTGTTACCCAGGCTGGAGTACAGTGGTACGCTTATGGCCAATGCAGCCTTGACCTGCTGGGCTCAGGCGGTCCTTCTACCTCAGCCTTCCAAGAAGTTGGAACCACAGGTGCATGCCACCACCCTGGCTAATTTTTTGATCACTAAGATGCCCAGGCTGGTCTTGAACCCCATGAGCTCAGGCAATCCTCTCCCCTCTGTCTTCCAAAGTGCTTGGATGACAGGCATGAGCCACTGTATCCGGCTTCTTTCTCTTCTTTTTTGTAATGTCTTTGTATGGTTCTGGCACCAAGGTCATTCTGACATCATAGAATCAACTGGGCAGTATTCCCTTCTCTTCACATTTCTAGAAGAGTTTGTGTTGAAGTGGTATTATTCCATCCTTAAAGATTTGATAGAATTCACCTGTGAAGTCATCTGGGCTGGAACTTTCTTTCTGGGAAGATTTCTACTTTTAAATTCAATTTCTTTTTTTTTTTTTTTGAGTTGGTGTCTCACTCTGTTGCCCAGGCTAGAGGGCAGTGGCATGCTCATGGCCACCACAGCCTCAACCTGCTGGACTCAGGTGATACTTCTGCCTCAGCCTTCCAAATAATTGGAGCCACAGGTGTCCACTACCACACACAGCTCACCTTGTTTTAAATTTCAGTCATCCTCCTTGCCCACCCCTACTGTCCTGGAGGTCAGGGCCCAGCAAAGGAGATGACTGGTTACCACTGATTCAACAGAGTCAACAAAGCAGCAACACTGGCTTTCTCTCCAGAGGGCAGATCTGCCTGAAGGTTGCAGAACCCAAGCCCGTCTCTGTCCTTCAGTCTTGTTGGGAAGGTTCTCAGCAAAGGCCCTGCCTGTTGATAGCACCTTGGGACTCTCCCTGGCCTCTTCAGTGGCAGTGATCCAACCCTGAGCTTCATTGGTGGGAATTCCCAGGATGATGTTGGCCCTTGTCATACCAGGAGGCAGTACCTCTTTTGACTTGGATGTAGTTTCTTGTAATAGAAGATCCTCCCTCACATGGGTTACTTTGACCCCTGAACTTTGGGTGTGTTTGGTACACTTAGTCTGCTTCCCTCTCTAGGCAAGACCATTATCATTCTCCTCCTCTGTGAAATGTCTCTCTCTTTTAGTGCCCTCTGTGACTGCCTCTCCTCTGTTCTCAGCTTTCAGTTTCACTGGCTGTGCTGACCTTTTATGTATTTCTTGGTTTTGTTCAGAAGCGGAAACTGCACTACATATGTAGCTGGGCTTTTTTCCTGCCTTATTCCCGTTTTATTAAAAATTTAGTTTTTTCTTCCTTGTCTCTATCACTTCCTGCTCTTACAGCATTAAAAAGATCACCCATGCTTCCACAGACAGGGTTCCAGAGTCTGTGATTTTTGTGACATTATAAACAAAACTGAAAATGTACTTGTCACAGGTTGGGTCCTGGAAGGGACTCTGAGATGGCTTTTCATGTGCAGGGTATTTATTAGGGATTGCCCTTCAAAGGGTGGGAAGGAAGCAAGGTGAGGCAGAGATGTTGAGCTGTGGAGCCAGCACCCCAGGCAGCTTTAGGGCTGGAATGACTCCTCAGAGTTGACTTGTCTTGGGTTGAGGTGACCAGGTCTTTCTACTCCAAGCTTCCCAATCATTGCATGTGGGGAGCCTTGGGAACATGACCTTGAATGGGGGGGGTGCCCTGGAGCTGATGCCAGCCCTGCAGAGGCCAACAGAACCCCCAGCAGGTGCAGTGTAAAGGTTCCCCTGAAGTGGGATCTAGACTGGCTTCTCAGCATCCTCGACATTAATGTAGGTGAAATTCAGCTACGGCACCAAAATACAATGCAGAGTTTTAGTTAAGAGGTCACCTTTGTGATCAGTTTTAGTTTGATATTGAAATTTGGTTGATTTTATTGAAACTATAGGATGCTAGAAGCCAAAGAGGTCACAGAGATCCCCTGTGCAACCCTCTTGTTCGAGAGATGGAGACGTGGAAGGAAAAGGAATCGCAGCATGGTTTCCCCCAGAAACAGTCCTTATGATAAGAATTTGAGAAGGTCTCCTCAGAAATATCAGTAGGGAAGTGGGACAGGGAAGGAAAGAAGGCAATAAAGGGTCATTTTCAAGAGAATTACTGTAGTGGGCAACTGGTGCCTATCTCTTTGGGGAACTCTGGGAACTAGTCTACACATTTCAGGTTATCCTACCCAAAGGGCTAGGAAACCGGGATATTTGCCTGTCAACTACCCATCTTGCTTGACTGACAGCTGTTGCCTGGAGGCACTAATTCCTGTGTTTTCACCTCACTCTGAGTGAGGCCAGCCTGCTCCCTGAGCCAGAATAAAAGCCACAGGTGCTCAGGAAAGCTGCTTTCAGCATGTGGAGATGGTCATTGCGGACGTAGGAGGAAGGAGACAATTGGACAGTGTCTGCTGTAGAGGATTGCCCAAAAGGAGCTGTCCAGGGCTCCACTGGCCAGGGCTCCTTACACTGATTTTTGAACACCTTCCTGATCTGTGCCCAAAACCGTTCTGAATAATCTAGTGGGGAGAGAGTAATGGTAGAGAGGAAGCAGGGAATGTAGCCATGTCAAACAATTAGATTTTTGGGAAACAGGCTAATTATAGGGCCAAGTGTACATACATGTTTCAAAGAACAAGAGAAGATTTTACGAGCATTCGCGTCAACGTGTGGATGATGTGTTGAAGACCATGCATTGCATTTGTCTGTGTTGAGGTGCTGCTGTAAGGGCTGCTCCAGAAGGAATGGTACTTTTGAAAAAATATATATATATATTGAGTCTTGAACAGAGTCTTAGTGAGAATTTTGAACATGTTTGACACAGAGAGGCAGCGTAGCATACTGGTAAAGAGTTGGGGACCTTTGTGGTAGGCTGTCTAGTTTTTTTATGCTTTTCCCATTGTTTAGTGATCACCGGACAGTGGGCAAATTAAGCCTTGGTTTCCTTCTCTATAAAATGGGCCCAACAATAGAACTCAATTTGTAGAGGTGTTGAGAGCATTCAGTGAAACAATTGATGTAAAAACATTTAGCCTAGAGCATGCTGTATAGGAGTTTGATAACATTAGCTGTGCTTATGATGATTCTTTTTGATGAAAGAAGGTGGAAAGGGAGCGTCAGATAGAAGAACGGTCAGCACTTGGGAAGCACAAGATTCAAGAAGCAAATGGGGAAATGCTGTTAAGCACAACTCCTGAAATTCCGGGAAGTGATGGGCAAAGCTTTATAAAATCAAGGAGGGCTTGCCCACTTAGACCAGACTTTCATGGGAACTGTCTTAGTCTGGTTTCTGTTGCTGTAACTAAATACCTGAGACTGGTATAAAGAAAGGAAATTTGGCCAGGCTTGGTGGCTCAACCTGTAATCCCAGCACTTTGGGAGGCTGAGGCGAGTGAATTGCTTGAGCCTGAGTGTTTGAGACCAGCCCGGGCAACTTGGTGAAAGTTCGTCTCAACAATAAGTAAAAAATTAGCTGGGTGCAGTAGAGTGCTCCTGGGTTCAGGCTTCTTGAAAGGCTGAGGCAGAAGGATTGCCGGAACCCAGCAGGTTGACGCAGGGGTGGCTGTGAGTGTGCCACTGCTCTCCAGCCTAGGCAACAGAGTGAGACTCCAACTCAAAAAAAAAAAAAATAGAAAAGGAAAAAAAGAAAGGAAAGTTATTTCTTACTGCTCTAGAGGTTGAGAAGTTCAAGGTTGAGGGGATGCATCTGGGCCTTCCTGCTAGAGGGGACCCTCTGCAAAGTCCTGAGGTGGTGCAGAGTATCACATGGTGAGGGGGCTGGGAATAATATCAGCTCAGATCTCCCATCCTTTTCTTATAAAGCCACCAGTCCCGTCATGATGCCCCTACCCCACCCCACCTTACCTACTAATCCTAATTACCTGCCAAAGGCCCCCCTCCAAATGCCACCAACATATGAATTTGAAGATTAAGTTTTCAATACGTGAAATCTGGGGGACACACTCAAGCCATAACAGGAGCTTAGGTCTCATCAAAGTGAAACCTCTTGGGGTAAACCCAATATGTAAAAAAATATAAACAGAGCTACTTGTTTGAAGGTAGAGTGGGAAACTATCTTCTCCCTTCCTCTCTCAACCACCCACAGCCCCTGAGGGAATTCTGAGAAACCCCAAGTCTGCAAGAACAAAAACAATTTCTATAGAAGGATTTAAAAAAACTAAAAAACAAAAAACTACCGTAACACCTCATTTGTTCTGTATTGAGTTAACTTTCCAGAAAAACTTTTTTTTTTGAAACTCATCTTGGATGAAATTTTGCTTAAGTGTGTTATTTTTATTTCCTTCTTAACAAGGCTGAATGAAAACCTTTTAATCTGTTCTTGATTTTTGATTATAGTAGTGAACATTTAGTCATGGTTCTGTGCTTTATCGTGGTGATTTCTAACCTCAGAGGTTCTGAAGAGTTAGGACTGTTTACTTGTACTGTGCGTTTTGAAATTGTTACAAGAAGCAGCATGGTATCAGAGGAAGGTCCTGGACTTAGAAGTTAGACTGTCTGGGATTGTGTCGCAGCCTTGCATTTTATTAGCATTGTGACCTCGGACTAGTACTTAACTACGCTTTGCCTCATTTTCTTCTTCCATAAATTGGGAATAATAATCACATTCACCCTATAGAGTTATTATGAGAAATAAATAATTTTTATCTGTCTATTGCTTAGAACAGTGCCTGCATATAGAAAGTGCCATGTAAGTGCTATGATGGTGATGATGATTGACGTATCTGTTTTTAATAGTTCCTCTGTCTTCTTCTTTGATGTAGCATAGTGGTTAAGCCCATGGACTCTGAAGCTAAATAATCTGGATTTGAATCTACCACCACTGTGACCCTGAGAAAGTTGGTTCGGTTCTCTGTGATTCCATTTATTTATCTGAAAAATGGAACTAATAATGCAAACTAATTCACAGGATTGTTGTGAGGATTAAATTAGATGGAATTTGTAAAGTGCTTAGCATACTATCTGGCACATACTGTATGGTCATTTTATAGTAGTCATCAATATTGTTAGTTATTGAACGTCTAAATGAGAGATACTGTACCATAGAGCCAAAAGTTTGTTATTGTTGCTGTTACTATTTGACTCCTTAGAAGCCTTTGAAAACTTTCTTGTTACTTAGTTGGTTTCAGTTAGTACAGGTTGACTTATTTTTTTTTTCACCTTTAAATATTTTATTTTAAAATTGTGGGGTACAGTTCAGTATTAGGTATACAAATATTCATTCTGCAGTTACCCTTGTTGATGAGGTGTGCCTCCCCTTCCCCAGGCAGTTCCCCACTACTGCCAATCCCACCTCACCACCCGCCCACACCTCTGCAGTTTCTCACAACTGTCAATCCTTTTCTTTTGATATTATGATAGTTGCTCAAGGTCCACTTATGAATGAGAACATGTGATACTCAGTTCTTTGTTTCTGTGAAAGATCACTCAATATTATAGACTCTAAGTCCATCCAGGTTGCTGTGAAGTTCATGATTTTGTTCTTCTTTATGGCTGCGTAATATTCCATTGTGTATACGTACCACATTTTCTCTATCCAGTCCTCTCTTAATGGGCAGCACAGTTGGTTTCATGTTCTCGCCATTGTGAACAATGACACGATAAACGTGTGTAGGTATCTTTTTTATAGAGTGATTTGAGCTCTTCTGGGTATATTCGCAGTAGAGGGGGATTGTGGGGTCATATGGAAGGTCGATTTGTAGAACTTTTAGGAATTGCCACACTGTTTTTCACAGAGGCTGTATTAGTTTACACTCCCACCAACGGTGTAGTAGTGTTCCCTTTTCACCACATCCTCTCCAACATCTGTTGTTTTTTGAGTTATTGATTATGGCCATTCTGACTGGAGTTAGGTAGTTATCTCAGTGTAGTTTTAATTTGCATTTCTTTGATGACTAGTGAGGCTGAACATTTTTTCATGTATCTGTTGGCTGCTCGTTTGTCTTCTTTTGAAAACTGTCTGTTCATATCTTTTGCCCACTTTGCAATTTGAGTTCCTTGTAGATCCTAGATGTTAGGCTTTTGTCAGACAGAGTTGGTAAATATTTTTTCCCAGTCGGTGGGGTGTCTCCCTGCTCTCTTGATGGTTTCTTTAGCTTTGCAGAAGCTTGTCAGTTTGATAAGGTCCCACTTGTCTATCTTATCTCTTATGGCATGGGCTCTTGGGATTTTCATCAGGAATTGGTTACCAGTTCCAATTTCCATAAGGGTGTCTCCTGCATTTTCTAAGATTCTTATAGTTTGAGGTTTTATGTTTAGGTTTTTGATCCCTTTAGAGTTTATTTTTGTGTATGGAGATAGGTAGAGGTCCTGTTTCATTCTTCTGCATGTGGTCAGCCAGTTTTCCCAGTACCATTTACTGAGTAGGTTCTCCTGTCCCCAGTGGTTGGTGGTGGAGGTTTTGTCAAAGATGAGTTGGTTGAGAAATTGAGGCTTTGCTTATGGAATCTCAATTCTATTCCATTGGTCTATATGCTTGTTCTTGTACTACTACTATGCTGTTTTGATTATTATAGCTTTATAATAAAGTTTAAAATCTGGGAGTGTGATAACAGGTTGACTTAATGACATAAATAGTAAGTATTTTCAGTATGTGTCTTAATGTTGGGACAAGGAGTGGATGGGCAAAGGAATTAGCCATTTTTGCTATATAATACAACAGTCTTTTCAAATCATGACTCAGAACTTTTAGATGTAGTTATGTTGAAGGAGTTTGATCATTGTCTGCTTCAAAGAGTGGCATGAATAATATTCATACAAGGGAATGTTTTCAAAGGAAGAAAAAAACAGTAATGTGTTGGTGGAAATGACTAGAAAACAGTACAAGAGAAGCAGAGTACATTGTCTGATGTGGAAGAATAGAGGCCAAACAAAAATAAATAAATAAAGATAAAGATAAAGACAAAGGGCAAGAAAACAAACTCACAACAAAAGATGATTTTGCAACTTTGGTGAGGGCAGGAAGGAATGTTCAACAGCAATCTACCAGTGTACTCCTTGGTACTAAACATTTTAAGGGCTAATTTAGGCCCCTGGAGCATACCACTATCAAGACTAACCCATTCATGAAGGTCTCATGTAGCCAAGGTTTTGTTGCATATTAAAATGTTTGGAAAATTTATCCAGCACTTGGGAATAAGGTGCAAGGATGATTGTATGTCCTTTCAGTATTTTACTGGAACGTTTTAAGACACACTCAGCCAAGGAACGCATAATTCTCTAGGGAAATGTTTCTTTGTTTCACTTACTGTTTACTATTTATTAGGATTTGGATTCTGTAAAGTTAGATGTTAATTCGGAGATGGATCATTTGTGAATGATTTCTGTCTGATAGAGAAAATAACTTGCAAAGGTTACAGTTTTATTGCCCTGCAGGGCATTAAGCAGTTTAATATCTAAATTAGCAACCTTATTTCAGTATTCTGTCTTTCATTGACTGTATGCCAGGGGTCCTCAAACTTTTAAAACAGGGACCCAGTTCACTGTCGCTCAGATCGTTGGAGGGGCGGATTATAGTTTAAAAAACCATTTGCATTAGCACTGAGCGCTGACTATTTGCGTTGTCACTGTGATGCAACCCCCCCTAGAAACCATCCCCAACCAACTAACCAACTTCAAAAATAAAAATAAAAAAAGGCTCTCCTAACTTCAAAAAAAAGGCTCCCCCATCTGCAAAAAAAAAACAACTCCTTATTTCAGAAAAAAAAGGCCCCCCTTAACGTAAAAAAAAAGGCCCTACTAACTGCAAAATTTTTTTAAAAATAGATCTCCTAACTTCAAAAAAAAAAAAAAAATCCTAACCTGTTAGGTCCTCAGGCAGCAGCAGGCTCTGCACAGGCAAGCTCGAGACTCATCTGATCACACCCGAGACAGAGAGAAGGAGGGGAGTCAGAGACAAGGAGGGGAGTCCGGAGAGTGCGACGCACATTCCACACATGCGCACTGCGGGCCAGACAAGTCGGCTGCTAGGCAGGACAGGCAGCAGCGGCAAGAACACCCGGTGGGCCAGATAAACGTCCTTGGCAGGCCGCATGTGGCCCACGGGCCATAGTTTGAGGACCCCTGCTGTATGCACTTCAGTTTTTCCCATACCTTATTGAATCAGATGTATTGTTCTGCTGGTTTCCTCATTAATGAGTTAAATAAGTTTTTGACACATGCTCAGTATATATTTGTGTATGAGTCACATTTTTAATTTCTTGAAAACTACATTCTGACAAACCAAATGTTTTCTTTCCTACTTTCTCTAACACTTTTGTTTGATTTCTGTTATAATTTTGAAACCGAAATATGTTCTATAAGTATTTTATTCTCTTAATATAGTCAATCTGCGGACAATAGAAAGAAATATAGAGTTAAAGGTGTTAAACCTGATTGTTTTAGGCCATTTAATTTTTGTGAGACTGATGATTTCAGTAAGACCCATATTTCTGAAGTGAATGTGATACGAGTATAAGCTAATGTAACACTGTTTTGCAGTTGTTGTTGATGGAGTGTGTGGAGCATGACACCTCAAAATTATAAAAATGTTTCAATTAATGTCATCAGGGCTACAAATAAGGTAGTGATAACGTTTAGAGAACATGTCTTTACACTGTTATTTGCTTTAATAAAGATGATATTTTTTCAAATGATGAATATGTTTAATGTACATGCACTTCTGTCCATACTTTACTCCTCATAAAATATCACAACAAACCTTGCAATAGGGAAGAGGACTATCTGCTAGGGATGTCTTAGGTACGATTCCAGCTGGATCATACATTGAACTTATGACCTTTAAGGTAGTTTGGATTGCTTAAGGTTTTCGTTTTAAAATTTTTTTATTAGTCCCTCATCCTTTTGTTAGAAGTTTAAACTCAGGTAACTGTTTTAGATATTCTTGACTACTTTATAAATATTTAGTGTAACTCTTCTAGAATGTAAGTTCCATGATGACAGGGACATGCCTATCTTAACAATTGTGTTCGAGGTACCTGGCACATTACCTGGTACGTGATAGGTAGGTCCTCCACACAATGCTTGTAAGATGATTGAATGACTGCATGTCACCCCATTACAAAACAAAGAATGCATTTAGAACATCATCTCATAGATATTATTTCAAATGCTGCAAATGCTAAACATAGTTGGAAGTTTAATCCAAGGTCTTATCAAGCTTCAAGAATCACAGAGACATATCCTTTCAATTCTTATTGATCATCTGTATCAAACCCTTATATTCCTGTCAGCATTTTAAAAAAAATAGCCTGTATGGAATATTACTAAAACAAAGAATAAATGAATTCTTTATGAAATGGTGGAGCCATTTCTGCCTGGACAAATGTTTGGTTCTCATCTTGGAAGATGATAAACATGAGAACCAAGAAAATGCTAGGAAGGGTGGCTCAGAGAATAAAAATTTGTTGTACATAGCAAAAATTTCCCACTGCCAATTCATTGTTATGCAGTCCTTTTTCTCACTCTTCCTCACATTCCTTCTCCCTTTCACAGCCTCAGTATCTTTTGTGAGAATGAGTACTTTTGGTATTGTTTTGATACTGTATAGCTCACCAGGTTCAGGAAATATAATAAATAGCTTTTCTGGGCACAGTAGTGAAAGGTTTCCTTGGTGTTCAAGCTTTAACTTCTTTTTTTATAAAATGCCAGAAATGATTTTTCTTAAAATTCAGAATGTGTAAGCTATATTTAAATTGAAATACACAGTCACACACACACTCTCTAAAATTACAAGTAAGCTTATAATTTTATCTATATAAACAACTTATAAAAATTTAATGGGGAAACTAAATTATATATAATGCAGGTTTAGGATCCCAGTCCTTATGGTCCAGTGAGATTAGATGTATAAATACAGTTATTTTAAATGCATCAAATATATTTCTTTCTCTCACTAAGTTGGACAATACCATCATTTCTTTGTTTTTTTCATATCATCCAGCCTTGAGTACAGTTGCTTCCAAATATTTTGGAAGGATGTTGTTGAGTGATTTTCCTTTGTTTTTGGTTTCCAAATGACTAGACCATTTTAATGTACATACACTGGGCTCAGATAACATGGAGCAAATATCTACCATCCTTCTTCAAGTCAGATTTGGGACTCTAAATCCTTCACAAGTAGTCTGTGGCTAAAAACATCCACAGACCTAGATATCGGTATTACAGGTGACAAGGCTGTATTCCAAAGTTCATTCATAAACTAATTTTTTGAGCCAAGCTCAAAGTACATTTTCCCTCTAGAAACAACGTTGTAGATATTACAAATGACACAAGTCCTATCTGATCTGTAGTTGTCGAACTATCCATCCAGTCATTAAACACCTAAAATTGCTACTATGTGCCAAGTTTCCTGTCCTGCATCAGACTATTTGTGAATTTATGATAGTATATTTACAGTTAATAAAGCTGAAAGACATGGTATGTCAACTCCTATCAACTTAACAAGAGATTGTGTTTTTTTCCCTCCCTTTTATTTTTAGAGACAGGGTCTCCTTCTGTCACCCAGGATGATGTCTGGTGGCATGATCACAGCTCACTGCAGCCTCAAACTTCTGGGCTTAAGTGATCCTCCCGCCTCAGCCTCCCAAGTAGCTAGGACTAGAGGCACATGCCGCCATGCCCAACTAATGTTTGAACTTTTTGTAGATAACGGGGTCTTGCTATATTGTTCAGACTGGTCTCAAACTTCTGGCATCAAGCAATCCTCTCACCTTAGCCTCCCAAAATGCTGGAGTGCAGGTGTGCACCACCATGCCCTGCCTGGTTTTTTAATCTTTTATCCTTAAAATAGTCCCACAAATATGTATCAAAGAACTACTATATGCCAAATGTTATGCTTGTCTCTAGGAATAAAGATTGAACAGGATGGCTCCTGCCTTCAAGGAGCTCAACATTAGAACTTGAAGAAAAGCAGGTCTGAGTAAAAAAGACTGGAGGGATAGGTGCAGGTGGGACATCTGGGAATGACTTCTGTGAAAACAAGCACTGGTTGGTATAACCATAACTCTTAAGCTTATCAAGCCATAATAGGGCACTTTTGTTTTTAACCTCCAAATGAACGGGAGAGTTTCTGAGGCCTTTGAATGACAACTAAAAGAGAGTGGAAGGGAGAAAGGAGTTAGGCAGAGGAAGAGGAAGACATCTCCTGAGATGGAACTAGCCAGAGAGGGGACACCTGTCTGGAGCCTCACGCACGCAGGGGAGCATACCTGGCTGCACTTCCCCATGGTGGTCTGTTCGTGATGGAACTTCATTGTCAGCTGTCTAGAGCAAGCATGATACTGGGTAGGTGGAAAAGGTGGAGGGGCAGCTGTCAATTATCAGAGTAAAGGGTGAAGTCTCAATAATGACTGATGACTGACTGCATGACCGCCAACCTCATCTCCTACACTCTCTCCTTCACTCTTTGTCCTGGAGCCTGAGCATGAGTCTGCCTCTGTGCCTTTGCCTGGTTATACTATTCCCCCAGTCACCTCCAGGGGAAGACTATACCAGTGGAGTATACCCCCATTGTAAAGGTACCTTTTCTTCTTTGTAATTCATAAATTTACAGTATCAATTTTAATTACATAAAATTATACACAGCGTAGTCCATCACCTCATTCAGGTCTTTGCTAAATATTACCTGACTAGAGTCCTTTTCTGACCTTCCTGTTTTAAGTAGCACTGCCCCAAAGTCCCTCTCGACTTTATTTTCCTCTATAGCACTTATGACTTCCTGACCTCATTTATTTGTTTATTGTCTGTTTTCTCCTACTAGAATGTGAGGTCCATGAGGGCAGGAACTTTTTGTGGTTTGCTGCTGTGTTTTCTGTGCTGAGAACATGGCCTGGCACATAGTAGAAGAAATTAGGGCAACATTTTCAAGTTGCCTAGAAAGTGCCTTTTCCTAAAAATCTTTTAATGTAGGATGTTTTCAGTCTGTCATTTACTTGTTTTCAATTTCAAGACCCCTGTGGGAAAGTGCAGTTGGTGATATTATTATTCTACTAGTGGATAGAGAGATGGGGCCATTTGCAATTGCATTACTTTTTGAATTTTTACTTTTTTTTCTACTTCTAACTTTTTATTTTCAAAAAATTTCAAATCTTCCGAAGAGTTGCCACAATATTTCCATGAACATCTATGTGTCTTTCATTTAGATTCACTATTTGTTAACATTTGCTACATTTGCTTTATTTGTCTATATATACATACTAGTTACAACTTTCAGTGAACCATTTAAGAATAGTTGCAAATATGACCCTTTACCCCAAATGCTTCAATTTGTATCACCTGAAAAAAGAGAGATAATTACCATATTCAGGAAATGCTACATTGTTACAATATTATCTAAGGCAAATACCTCTCTCAATGATATCTTTTATAACAATAACAAGCCAGGAACCAATCCAGGAAACAGTGCAGGATTACACATTACATTTAGTTATCAAGGTTTTAAAATCTTTCTCAGCTTTTCTCTGATTTTCATGACATTAATATTTTTTAAGGCCAGGCTGGGTGGCTCAGCCTGTAATCCCATCACTTTGGGATGCTGAGGCGAGTGGATTGCCTGAGCCTGAGGGTTCAAGACCAACCCCAGGCAACTTGGCGAGACCTCTTCTCTACAATAAATCACAAATTAGCTGAGTGCAGTAGTGTGCACCTGTAATTTTGACTCCTTGGAAGGCTGAGACAGAGGGATCACCAGAGCCCAGCAGGTCAACGTTGGAGTGACTGTGAGCATGCTACTGCTCTCCAGTCTGGGAGACAGAGTGAGACTCCAACTCAGAAATATATATATAAAAGTATTGGCCATTTGTTTTGTAAAATGATCCTCAATGTGGGTTTATTTTATGTTTCCTCATAATTAGAGTCATACTAAACATTTTTTGGCAGCAATATTACATAAGTGATATTGTATCCTCCTAAGAGCATCACCTCTGCAGGTACATGATGTCCCATTATTAGAGCCATTAAATGTGAGCACTTGGTGTAGATGACGTTCAACAGATTGCCCCACTGCAAAGATTCCCTTTCTCCTTTGTAATTCATAAATTTACAGTACCAATTTTAATTACATAAAATTACACTATCTCTGTGGAGAGATACAGTAAAACTATGTAAATATCCTGCTCTCCAACGATTTTCACTTAATAGTTTTAGGATCCCTGGAGATTCTTGCCTGAATCAATTAATACCATAGTTGCAAAATGGTGATTTGATAATACTTTCGTTCTTTATATACTTATAAGTTGGTATTCCCTTGTAAAGAATCTTCTCCCCCCCCATTTGTTTATCTGCTTGCTTGCTTGCTTGCTTGCTTGTTGCACATATGGACTCGTGGACTATATTTTCTTTAAATTCAGTGTTATGATTCATTGCTGTCATTCATTTTGATACTCAGATTGTCCTAGAGTTGGCCTGACTATCTATTTGCACTGATGCCTAGCATCTGGGGAGAGAAATGCCTAATCCCAGGAGTAAGAAATATTTTTCAGTCCACTCACTGTACTCAGACTTTAATTACACATGAATTACCTGGGGGCCCAGATTCTGCATTCCCATCTAGCTCCCTGGTGATGCTGACACTGGTCTGTGGACCATGATCGAGGTAGCAGAGCTGTAGCAATCTGCAGGCTCCTCTGAAACACTTAAAACACAAGTTGCCCCCCGTGTTAGTATGAAAAATTCACCTCATTGACAGGGGAGAGAAAGATCTTTTGGAGAATGCATGTGCTCAGGTAGGTGTGGGGGAGAGGAGAGGCGCACTCCCCCCACACACACTTGATTCCCAGAAGTCCTGAAAAGGAGGAACACTGCACTCCTCACACTCATGCTTATTTTGTGTTTCTCCTGAAACCCTAACCCTTCAAAGAACTGGCTTCAGCTCCTGGTTCCTGGGACCAGGGTAGATAGTGACACCCCTCAGTGGTGGCTGCCTCTCCACAGGTGTTCTCAATTAGTCAGACCAAACTTAACAGATACCAAGGGAAGTGAGGCAGCTTGTACTCCCGTCATCAAAAAGTACTTTTTTTTTCATGCCCCGTGGGAGTATGAGCTTTCTGCCATTGACAGATTTCAGTGGTTTTCGATCAAATAATTTCCTTTTTCCTTTTAGGAGTCATTTCTAGACAGATTGCTGTTGACTTTCTGACCATGTGTAGTTTGTGTGTGACCATTACATTCACAAAAAATTCCAAATATACATTCTGTTGCTTAATAACCTTGTTTAACCTATTTGTATTTTTTAATCAATGACTTTTTTTCCTGGTATAATTTCATTTACCCATCTGTCCTCTGACTGATATTTCCCTTTACTTTGTTCTATTAATGGATGGGTCCTCCTTGTAGAAGAGAACTTTGCAAGTGAAGGACTACTTTTGTGGAGATCTCAGAGGATGTGTCAGAAACTAGAGGACACCTGCTGATATAAAACTAGAATCTCCTGGTTTAGCAGCTACTAATGGGCCTTGGGGAATGAATGAATGTGGAACCAACGTGCCCATGTCAACTCAATGAACAGAATTCTGAAGATTTCTAAAGTGAATGTTTTTGTTTTTTAACATTTGTATTTTAAAGATGTAGGGTACAATTCAGGGTTAATTATACAAATGGTCATTGTACAGGTAAACTTTGGACCTCACTTTGGTCCCCATGTCACCTGGTTTGAGAACAGGTACCCTTATTGATGAAGTGTGCCCCCCCCCCATTCCCTCCCCTGGCAGTTTCCCACTACCGCCAATCCCTTTCCTATAGTTTTATGATAATTGTTCAGGGTCTGCTTATGAGTAAAAACATGTGGTACTCAGTTCTTTGTTTCTGTGATAGATCACTGAGTATTACAGACTCTAAATCCATCCAAGTTGTTGCAAAGTTTATAATTTTGTCCTTTAGGTGTGTAATATTCAAATATGTACCATGTTTTCTTTAATCTAGTCTACTTTCTATGGGCAACACAGTTGGTTCCATGTTTTTGCTATTGTGAATAGTGCTTCAATAAACATGCATGTGCAGGTATTTTTTTCTGTAGAATGATTTGAGTTCATCTGGGTATATTCCCAGGAGGAGGATTGCTGGGTTGTATAGGAAGTCGATTTTTAGATCTTTTAGGAATTGCTACACTGTTTTCCACAGAGGCTGTACTACTAGCTTACACTCCAACCAACAGTGTGGAAGTGTTTCCTTTTCCCTGCATCCTCTCCAGCATCTGTTATTTTTTGAGTTATTGATGATGGCCATCCTGACTGGAGTTAGGTGGTACCTCGGTGTAGTTTTAATTTGCATTTATTTGATGACTAGAGAGACTGAGCATTTTTTCACGTATCTGTTGGCTGCTCATATGTCTTCTTTTGAGAAGTGTCTATTCATATCTTTCACCCACTTCAAAGTGAATGTTTTTGTTTGCTGTTTGTTTTAATTTCTACCATTTGCGCCTTTTGCCATTTCTGGCGAAGTCTCATTTGTGCGAGACTTCTGCAAAGCTTGGGCAATTCCTGGCATATAAATGATTCATAGGTCGCACTGCTCTCTTTTAGCTCCTCCTCCTTCCTAGAAGGCTGGCGCCCCCTCACCCTCCCACCCCCCTCCCCAGTGCCTCCCTGCTGAGGGGGGGTAGATGCCTTTCTCCTTGTGGCAGAGAATCCACCTGCTGCCAGAGCTCTCGTCTCTGTCAGAAAGTGCTGTAGCTCTTGTGACCCATCTCCTGTTCACACATACTCACACGCTCATTGAATGATGCAGGGTTAGTATGAATTTTATTCTCCATATCTCAAGTATGTCTATGTTACAGAAAGGTGTTTAGTACAGCCACACAATGAAAACATTATCTTTAAGGGCTAACCTGGAAATCTAGTAATATACTGAACAAGTAGGCCCCTTTGAAGTCTTCTTTGTCAGAAGATGCCCACTGAAGACTCCTAATGTCAAACTGTATAATTGGCTTAGCCCGGTAAGAGATCATTGGCCCACTGCGGTTCGGCAGTTGCTATAGTAGCACAGGGCCAGCAGAGCCTGTGGTCTGGGCAGGCCACTAGCTCGGTATTCAGGGGCTTTGTCATGGCCTGGTGCCAACGCCTGGTGGAAAGCAGAAAGGCTGTTTCAGTGCCTCTAGTGCTAGACACCTGGTACCAATTAGGCCACACCTGCTTTCCGCTGTTTGTCTCTCCCTTTCTCTCTCCTGTGAGCTATGCTTTAAAAAAAAAAAATCACTGAAAATCAGAAATGTTTCTGATTCTGACCCAGATCTTTATGTATCTTTATAACCTCTCAAAAATGTGTATGAACTCTGGGAATTATATAGTAAATTGAAGAGCAAGTTTCACTTATTCGCTCATTTAAATGTGGAAGAATATCTCTTTTTTTCTGACCATTGAAAAAATGCTCAGATAGGTGAACTGCGTCACGTACGCGCGCGCACACACACACACACACACACACACACACACACACACACACACACAGCAAACAAACAAACAAACAAACACCCAGGAGGACTCTGGCAGCATCTTTCATAGTGCCCAAGCAATGTTTACCACACATTAGGCACTGGGAAGCATTTGTTAAATGGTCCAAAGCCAAAAGGAACAACAGTGGAGTGCATTTTATTTTCATTTCCCATCTTATCAGCTTTTCCCTAGCATTACTTTGATTCCAGGAAACGAATCCCTTGTTATATTTCCAATGCTATGTTTGAATGCTGCTGGAATGTCAGCCCCTGGCTGTTTATGCACACTTGTATACATATACTGACTTACTATATCCAGGCACATCCTTAGTTGGTGTGATTAGTTGAGGAATACTCTGGGAAGTTATGTGACACCTTTAATTTTGTCTGAAAGTCTTGAAATGATTTCTTTGAGCATTACTCCATGACAGTGTGCTGTGTTAATTTTACTTACTGTATTGCTATAGAGGTTGTTGAAAATTCAGCCAGTATTTATTAAGCACCTGCTAGGTTCACAGACCTGTGCTGGACCCTACTTAAACATGAAACATCAGTACTGATGCAGAACTAATTTGAGTATCAGGTTCATGGGTCTTCAGCAGTTCTCAGAAAAGAGTCCTATGAGGTGGAAAGGCTGGAAGAATGAATAGTTTGGGAAGATGTGGAATTACAGCTGAAGAGTTGAAGAGGAGTAGGAGGAGGAGGAGGAGGAAGAGGCAGATGAGAAGAGCATTCCAGTTAGTGTGGCTCAGTATCAACAAAGGCTATAGTTTGACATTCACACTGTTTTAGGAAGAGTGATGGTGAGAAGTCTGGTCCAGTTGTTTCTTGGATTTTTTTTTTTTAATGTTGAGACACAGTCCTCACTCTGTTGTCCACGCTGGAGTGCAGTGGCACAATCATGGCTCACTGCAGCCTTGACCTCCTGGACTCGGGCAATCCTTCTGCCTCAGCTTCCTGAGTAGCTGGGACTGCAGGTGAGCACCACCACACCTGGCTGTTTTTTTATTTTTATTTTTATGGAGATGAGGTTTTGCTGGAAGGTCTAGTTGTTGAAGTAAAGGTTTTCTCTTGCAAAGTGTGTAGCAAAGATTGTAAAGCTTATTATTTGGTCCTAGGACCCAGAGGCTGCAGGGCAAAGTGGTCTGGAAGAGGGTGGTACAGCATTGGAATGGTTCTAGAGTTGCATCCTGGGCTCTACCCATGCCTCCATCCATCATGAGCGGGGTCATACTGGTTGTCACAAAAATGCTTTGTGCTGTGGTCTCCTCACTTATAAGATGAGGACAATGGTTTTATCTCACAGGGTTGCTGTAAAAAACAAAAGAAATAAAAATCATTTAAAATGCTTAGCAGCGTGATGGGTACTTGGAAGAGCTAATTCCATCGTTAGTTATTAGGCAAGGGAGAGGAATAAAGAAAGCTGACTTTGATACGCAGAATAGATTGAAGCTTGAGGAGGCTTTGTAGAGTTGTCGTTGGCCTTCATGGAGTTCAAGACAGGATTTTAGAGGCATCACTCTATTTCCAGACTCTGTGTTCAGAAAGGTACAGGAAGGGGCATGGAGTGACATGTTGAGTGAAGCCACTCTGCTTTCACTGTACCTCCATTTTACGGATTTGAGGAATGAGCATGCCTGAAAGCCTCTGAGAAATGATTTGGTCAGAGTAATTGGAAATGTCCCTTAATAGCCACAGAGAAGTCATGCTGGTCAGTTAGAGGAAGTGAATTATTTGGCCAGAAGTAACTGGAAGTTGATTTGCTTTTTTTAAAATTGGTTTATATTTTGTATGCAGAGGCTACTATGCTGACAGGGATAAGACAGAGAATTGAATCAGAATATATCAAAATGGAAAATAGCTATGAATATCCTTAAAAAAATTGTGGAGCCTAACTTCTATAATTCATGCCTGCTAGTTTTGTTTGTTGTGTTTGTACTTTGGGTGGATAAGAAAATGCAAGGCAGCTCTCTATAAAAACTGGAGTTCTGTTTTAATACACACCCCTCAGAGCTTTTCTTCTTTTTTTTTTTTTTTTTGAGTTGGAATCTCACTCTGTCACCCAGACTGGAGTGCAGTGGCCGCTCCCGGCCACCGCAGCCTCAACCTGCTGGGCTCCGGCGATCCTTCCACCTCAGCCTCTAAGTAGCCTGAATTACAGGCATGCGCTACCACGCCCAGCTGATTTTTTGATTTATTGTAGAGATGAGGTCTCGCTGCCCAGGTGGGTCTCGAACTCGCGGGCTCAGGCAATCCACTCACCTCAGCCTCCCAAAGGCGTGGGATTACAGGCTGAGCCACCGAGCCCGGCTTTCTTCTTTTTTTTAACCTTATGTTTTGTTTTGTTTTTTTCCTGAAAGTAAGCTTACTTCATCTGTTAGGAAGTTTAGATTTCTTTTAACCTTGATGTCTTCTGTCTTTGTAAAGATATGGATAAGTTGCACTTCATTCCTATCTTCCAGGTAGAAACTGCATGAAAATTTTTATAGCATGTGTATTACACTGTATGAAGAAATAGCATCTTCAAAGGATAATGTTACAAACCACTCGCATTTTTGTTTATCACAATAAATTTCACTTCCTAAGTGTTGCTTGTTTGTATTTTAATTCTGAATATTATAGATGTTTCTATATCTGGTATAGAGAGTTTCTTTATAGAGAGAGAGAAAGATGGGAGTTTCGCTCTGTTGTCCAGGCTGGTCTTGAACTCCTGGGCTCAAGGGATCCTCCCACCTTGGCCTCCCAAAGTGTTGAGATTACAGGCATGTGCCAGCACGACTGGCCTAAAGAGTGTTCTTACATGCAGCTTAAGAGTTTTCAAGAGCCAAGGCTTATAAATGCTAATAGCACCTGGTATATCACTCTAAGTATAATGCCATGCATTTACTAATATCAATAATTGTCAATTAGTTGATGCTATTTGTGCTTTATAAAACATAAAAGAAATGACTCAAAAGTGTGACTATAATGTCTGAAGAAGTACATTTCTTTCTTAGTCTGTGTAAAATATACTATACATATATGTGTGTATATGTGTTTGTGTATGTATATATATGTCAAGCAGTCTCTAACTAATTTGCTGTATGTACCACAGATTAGTTCTATGTCAGATATTAAAGGCATTAGTCTGCATGAGTTTCCTTTGAGCTGATCCTAAAGAGTATCTAGAATTAAGTACAGCATAAATTGATTTTAAAATAACCATATTCTGGCTTATACACTTGGGGATTACATTAATATGAATGAGAATTCGCTACTCCTTCCTTTCTATTAAGTTCAGTCATCCCCTCTCTGGGTCTGTTTCCTCCCTTGTCTTCCTCAGATCCAATGCAATTATTGCTAACTTTCTCCCTGTTCTTATGCCACGTTGTATCTGCAGTTCTTTAGTCTTTCAGCCAGTCCATTCATCCATTTGTCCTGCCCCTCTACTAGCATGGCTGTCTGCAGGCAAGTACTACACAAATATGCTATCCAGTTCATCTGAGTTCTCAGTGCTGTGTTGAGTTTTTTGTTTTTGTTTTTTAACACTCCTTTATGTAACTGGACAGATTCTCTTCTATTTCCCATAGCCAGGATCCTGAGTCTGATCCATTTCCTTAAATTCTCTAACCCAGAGGTTGTTGGGTAAAGTCCCTTCTTCTGGTGGAAACCTTTCTGGAGGGACTTTGCCCTCCCCTGCAATGTGCAGTTGTGGTGCTACTGCTCCCGTCTCTGCCTGTTGTCCCATGGCTGTCTCTTTCTGTGTGGCTGTGTCTTCATATAGCATTCTTTCTTGTCTGTCTGTCCTCTTCTTATAAGGACATGAGTCTTACAGAATTAGGAGTCCAATTAGTCCATTGTGACCTCATCTTAACTTGATTGTACCTTCAAAGACCCTATCCAAATAAGGATCACATTCTTAGGACCCTATCACATTCACAGGTACCCAGAAGTTAGGGCTTTGATGTTTCTTTGGGGTGGTACTCAATTCAACCCATAACAGCCATTTAAAATAAATATGTACAATGCCTAACATGTTATGCTTACCTCTTGACATGGCACAATACAATAATGAAGTTAATGAACAAAGTACAGAAACATAGAACATTTACATTGTTGGCAAATATGGGTTTTATAAATGTCAACTCTTAAAAGCTAAATTTGACCAGTCATGGTGGTTTATGCCTGTAATCTCAGTGCTTTGAGGGACCGAGGTAGGAGGAGCGCTTGAGGCCAGGAGTTCAAGGCTAATGTGAGCAATATAGTGAAACCATGGCTCTACAAAAAATTGAAAAATTAGCCGATGGCCAGGCATAGTGGCTCTTGCCTGTAATCCCAGCACTTCAGGATGTCGAGGTGGGAGGAATGCTTGAGCTCAGGAGTTCGAGACCAGCTTAGGTAATGTAGCAAGACCCTGTCTTTACAACAACAACAAAAAAAAAGTTGGCTGGGCATGGTGGCATGCCTGTAGTCCCAGCTACCCAGAAGGCTGAGGCAGAAGGATCACCTGAGCCCAGAAGGTAGAGGTTGTGGTGAGCTATGATCATGCCACTGCACTTCAGCTTGGGCTACAGAGTGAGGTCCCAACTAAAATGTGTGAATGCTACAGAGAGGCCCCAACTAAAATGAATGAATGAATGCATGAATAAATAAATAAAATAATTAACCAGGTATGATAGTGTATGCTTGTAGTCTTACCTACTCGTGAACCTGGGGTGGGAGGATCAATTGAGCCTAGGATTTTGAGGTTCCAGTGAACTATGATCATGCCACTGCACTCCAGCCTGGGCATCAGAGCAAGACCCTGTCTTAAAATATATATATAATTTTTTTTAAAAACCCTCTGAATTCTATTTATTCACTTTTGTTAATGGCTAGTTTATTGTTATTTTGGGGCACATCTAAAATGAACTATCTTAACTTATTTGACATAAAGACTTCATAAAAGTACACATGCCCATGCTAAGTTCAGGTTCTAATTTCAGAAAGTCTTTCCTTTTCTAGAAAGGGGAGCTCTACTTAGACATCATTCACAAAAAGGATTAAAGATTTAATAGTTAAGGAAATACTGTGAGGGAAAAGATGATCTGCTAATTTATAATCATTAAGTTCCAAGTAACTTCCTCGTCAGTTCTTGTGATAAGCATCATCCTTCTAACATTTTTAGGAAGTAAAGTATCATTGTAAGTTGTTCAAATCAGGAGCAACAGTCTGACAAAACTCGTTTTTTAAAAGCAATAAATGAATACATGTAACTACTTCTCTTTCTTGGATTTTTCTGCAGCTTTCTTAATTTAGTAAATTAAAATGACAATATTGAAATGATCTGATATCAAAGCTTCCTTTTTTGTAATTTAATAATATGGTTGGTGAATGGACCTCAGTCTTGCTGACTTGTATGTAAAGTGCTTGGACACTTTCTTTCCCTGTTCACACATCCTTCTTGGTTTGCATATAATAGTCATCAAAAAAGCTAGAAAGGGAGAATATTGTCAATACCGCTCAGCTGTTTAAATTCACTGATTGAGCGTTATAGAAATAAGAGCATACCTCCTTCTCCTTAGGCTATTGGTCCAGACTAGTTCCCACAGCTGCAGTATTCTTATTTTCAAATGGTCCCCTCTTGTTGAAGCTGCTGTCTTTGAAAAAAGATGGGATGGTGAAGTCACACCACCCTGTCTTTCAGGGCCTTTTCTCAGACCACGATCCAGGCTGCTGATGCTGGCCATGGTGATGCTGGAATTGACAGATAACACACTCCAGCTTGACTTCCTGAGATCAGGAGAGTTAGCAGCACTCTGTAGTGAGAAAGCTGCTTGAAGCCCCATTTTCTCTTAGGACAGCATCCTAGAATTCCGGGTAGAATGGGAAAATACTATACTTTCCTTTTAAGTGTCGCTAGGACTATTGTTGTCTTGATATCAGAGGTGTGAGGCTCTTTGGCAAATAGGAAAGAATGTTCCTATGTAATATTCCTTTTTGATAGACTTTCGTTGTGAGATAGGAGAAAAATCAAATTATGACAAACCTTTACAAAGCAGAATAAAAGATAGTTTCTAACTCTCTGAGATGTTTGAAGAGGAGAAGGAAATCAATAGTGGTCAAGCTACGATATTCTACTCATTGCCTGAAAATTAAAAGTCATAAAATTAAATTAAGTCATTGTACGACAAATGTTCTGATTGAAAACTGTCATCAAGAGCTTTTCAGAATTGTAGAAGTTATCAACCTTGGCACACAGGAAACTTTTTAAACGCTACCGTTCATGCACGTTCACAGAAGATAGTCTCTAGGTCAGTGGTGTACTAACTACAGCTGAAGAGTCAAATTTGGCTTGCTGCTTGTTTTATTGGAACACAGCTACATTCATTTGTTTACGTAGTATTTGGGGCAGCTTTTGCCCTACTTGGGCAGAGTTGAATAGTGAAAGAAACCATATAGCCCTCAAAGCCTAGAATATTTATTGTCTGTTCCTTTACAGATAAAATTTACTGACCTCTGCTCTAAGTAATGCTTCCAAGTTGCACAACCATATAATTGAAGATGAGGAAGTGTCCTTAGAGATTATGTGTTCTAAATCTAAAGCAATTTTTTGGATGGGAATGACAAGGCCCCTGAAGTGACTTACTAAAGATCTTACTATTTGCTGGGCTTTTCTTTACCTTATTTATTTTTTTAAAGAAAGGTTTGTTGTTGTTGTTGTTCATTTACAATGGAATATAGTAACAAAATGTTAATTTATATTAATTTAGCAGTTCAGGGCATGTGCTTCCAATATTTAGGTACAAGGGAAGGGAAATTAATATTCAAGAAGTAACTTTTTGGGCACTGAAATCAGAGCTGAAGATGGATGATGATAATTTCAGTCTAATAGGTGAATCCTGGGTAGTATCAGAGCCTAATCCTCTGGTGGCTCCTTCAGTGTTGGCCAGATTCTATGTCTCCCTGTCACAGATAGCCTTGTCTATACTGGCAAGATCTTGCTCTTCGTACATCTCTCTTCTTTTTCTATTTACATCAACTTTCCAGACAGGGTAGAATATAATTGATTGTTTCAGTTTACTAAATATGTCACATTTCAGTCTTGCCTCCTTAAGACCATACCCAGGTTACTTTGTTGAATTTTTGAATGTTCATAAAACTCTTTTGACATCTGTGTACATCCCATGTCTTGATTTCATTTTGAAATGACTAATTTAAGTCATGATTTTTATATTTTTCTCATTTGCCTCTTAGAGAGCAGCTTTATTTTCAAATTCTTGTAGTGGGCAAATGGACACGTGGCAGGGAAGTTAGATGACTAACTTTTGCCTCCATGTACGTCCTAAAAACAAACAAATTGTACTAAGGCATTTGTTCTATTTATTTGTCATCACACCTTAAATTATGTACTTGTGTTTCTTTTTTTTTTTTTTTGAGTTGGAGTCTCACTCTGTTGCCCAGACTGGCATGCAGTGGCACGCTCCTGGCCACCACAGTCTCAACCTGCTGGGCTCCGGCAATCCTTCTGCCTCAGCCTTCCAAGCAGCCGGAACTATAGGCATGCGCTACCACGCCTGGCTAATTTTTGTTTTATTGTAGAGACGAGGTCTCACCAAGTTGCCCAGGTGGGTCTTGAACCCACGGACTCAGGCAGTTCACTCATCTCAGCCTCCCAAAGTGCTGGGATTACAGGTTGAGCCACCAAGCCCGGCCTGTACTCGTTTCTTTTTCTTTCTTTCTCTCTTTCTCTCTTTCTCTCTTTCTCTCTTTCTCTCTTTCTCTCTTTCTCTCTTTCTCTCTTTCTCTCTTTCTTTCTTTCTCCAATTAGCAGGGAACGGGGAGAGATGTAAAATTCTTAAAATTAATTCAGGAAACATTTGTGCGCCCACCATATGCTAAGTGCATTATTTGTACTGTCTCATGTTCTCATAATAATGCCAGTGTAGTTTTCTTGTGGCCCGTTAAGTGACAAAAAACTGAGGCAGAGAATGGTTGTTTGTCATAGACATAAAGCCAGAGGAGATCATGCCAGAATTTGAAGATGGGCAGTTTTATCTTCAAACTCAGACATTGTTTCTTTGATTGTTCATTCATCCATTCAACACATATTTAATGAGAATCTATTGTGTTTTAGATGTGATTCCGGGGATACAGCAGTGATGACAAAAAGTCTTGCCTTCATGGGGTTTATGCTCTATGAACCGCTTTTCTGTGCTGTCATCTTGTATTATCATGTGTTATCTAATTTAAGATGCTTTGATGCTGGCGCTTTTCTCAGCTTCTCATTAGAAGGTATCACAGGTTTGATACCTAGAATCACCTTTACCCTCAGCTAGGATAATCCCTTTTAACAGAAGAAACTATTCAGGATAAATACTGTTTCTTCCTTCTCGAACTATCCAGGACAATTTATCACAGCTTCTGAAACCTCAAGGCTTATTGGCCTGAAGGTCAAGAATTAAGAATTTGTATCTTGTAGGTAATTTCTTCCTGCTTTAATTGAGACTAATTTTCTCTTAGGTTTTCTGGAAGTGTGGACAAAAGAGTGATTGATATCCTGGTGATTAAGTATTGGAATAGTTGAAAACAGAATGAACATACTCATTTACCTTTTATTTTCAACAGGTTTCTTGTTTTGGTTCACGATGAAATTGTGAAGTGGGAGGGGAAAGGTCGTTCACCTTTTTTGCTTTCTCGTCTCCTCTTTCAGTCACACTTTCCTCTCTCCTACTGGCTCCCTAGTCTCCCAGTCAGCAAAATGCTACTGTTAATACGCCACTAAATTAGTTGTAACTTATAACTAAAACCTGTGTGCTTCCTTGGCCTTTCTTTCTTCCTTTGGACTAAGGAATCTGTGAATCCTGGCAGAGCTGGGAATTGATGGCTCAAGTTAAGGCTCCTGGGGTTTAATTATGACCCCGCCTGATATTTTAGATGATAAGGAAAATTATTCTGCTACCCTCTCGTGGGAGAGAAGTACATAAAATCTAAGCATACCACTTTTGCAATGTTGAACTAGCCCAGATCATTTAATTTTTATTGGAACTAGTTTCCTTTACAAAACCTTGAATTATGATGATGATGATGATGATGATGATTTTTCAGTTGTAGTCTCACTTTGTCGCTGAGGCTGGAGTGCAGTAGCACACTCATGGCCACCCTAGCATCAACCTGCTGGGCTCTGACGATCCTTCTGCCTCAGCTTTCCAAATGCCAGGAACTACAGGCGTGTGCTATCACGTCCGGCTAATTTTTTAAATTTATTGTAGAGATGAGATCTCGCCAAGTTGTCTGGGCTGGTCTCGAACCCGTGAGCTCAGGCAATCACTTGCCTCAGCCTCCCAAACTGCTGGGATTATAGGCTGAACCTCTGAGCCAGGCCAAAACTTTGAATTATGTTGTGAAATATTTAGGTTTCCTTCATCTTGTTTTTAAAAATTGGGTGTGGTAAATATTGAGTTCAGAGTAAGGTGAACTTTTTAACCATCTCAGTCTTACTCTGTACTGCTCGAGGATTGTCCTGTCTGGAATGTCTTATTCATTCTACAGAGTGTTCTTGGTTTTTTTGTTTGTTTGTTTTACTATATCTCAGTGTCAGGACCTTTGCTGGATGGTATAGCATGGCTAGATACTATTCAACTGATGGTGGTCTACAAAATGACTACTTTTACCTTATATTGTATATTTTTATTTTGAAGATGTGGGTACAATTCAGGATTAGGTATACAAATGTTCATTATTCAGGTACCCTCCTTGATGAGGTGTGCTCCCCACTTCCCATGGAAGTTTCCAACTACTGCCAATCCCTTTCTTATAGTAGTATAGTTGTTCAAGGTCCATTTATGAGTGAGAACATGTGGTAGATGTTTGTTTCTGTGATAGATCACTCAGTATCATACACTCTGAGTTCATCCAAGTTGCTACAAAGTTCATAATTTTCTCCTTCTTTATGGCTGAGTAATATTCCATTATGTATATGTACCACATTTTTTTTTATTCAGTCCTTTTTTGATGAAACTAACAGCATGGTTAGTTCTATATTTTTGCTATTGTGAACAATGCTACAATAAACATGCATGTGCAGGTATCTTTTTCATAGAGTGATTTGAGTTCCTCTGGGTATATTCCCAGTAGGGGGATTGTAGGGTTGTATGGGAGGTCAATTTTTGATCTTTTTAAAAAAATTTTCATTTTGAAGATGTGGGTAAAATTCAGGGTTAAGTATACAAATGTTCATTATGTAGGTACCTTTATTGATGAGGTGTGCCCCCCCATCCCCCAGTGGAATCCCACTATTGCCAAATCTGTCCCCCTCCCCCAGCAATTTCCCACTACTGACAATCCTTTTCTTATAGTATGATGGTAATTGTTCAAGATCAACTTATGACTGAGAACATGTGATACTCAGTTCTTTGTTTCTGTGATAGATCACTCAGTATTATAGACTCTAAGACCATCCAAGTTGCTGTGAAGTTCATAATTTTGTCCTTCTTTATGGCTGCTAATATTCCATCATGTATATACCACATTTTTTAAATCCAGTCCTTTTTCGATGGTTGGTTCCGTGTTTTCGTTATTGTGAACATTGCTGCAATAAACATGCATGTGCAGGTATCTTTTTCATGGAGTGATTTGAGTCCCTCTGGGTATTTTTCCAGTAGGAAGATTGAGGGGTAGTATGGAAGGTTGATTTTTAGATCTTTTAGGAATTGCCACACTGTTTTCCACAGAGTTTATACTAGTTTACACTCCCACCAACAGTGTAGAAGTATTCCCTTCTCCCCACATCCTTTCCAGCATCTGTTGTTTTTTGGGTTATTGATGACAGGTCATCCTGACTGGAGTTAGGTGGTAGCTCAGTGTGGTTTTAATTTGCATTTCTTTGATGACTAGTGAGACTGAGCATTTTTTCATGTATCTGTTGGCTGCTCATATGTCTTCTTTTGATACGTGTCTATATCTTTTTCCAACTTTGTAATGGGGCTGCTTGTTTTTTCTTTTCAGCACATTTGAGTTCCTTGTAGATCCTAGATGTTAGGTCTTGGTCAGATATACGTTGGCAAATATGTATATTTGCAGGCTGTAGGCTGTCTCCCTACTCTCTTGATGGTTTCTTTGACTTTGCAGAAGCTTTCCAGTTTGATGAGGTCCCGCTTGTCTATCTTATCTCTTATGGTATGGGCACTTGGGGTCTTGATCAGGAATTGGTTGCCAGTTCCAATTTCCATAAGGGTGTCTCCACGTTTTCTAAGGTTCTTATAGTATGAGGGTTTACATTTAGGTCTTTGATCCATTTGGAGTTGATTTTTGTGTATGGTGATAGGTAGGGGTCTTGTTTTAATCTTCTACATGTGGTCAGCCAGTTTTCCCAGCACCATTTGCTGAATAGGCTCTCCTCTCCCCAGTGGTTGGTGGTGGAGGCTTTGTCGAAGATGAATTGGTTGAGAAATTAAGGTTTTGCTTCTGGAATCTCTGTCCTGTTCCATTGGTCTGCATGCCTGTTCTTATACCAATACCAGACTTTTAATTATTGTAGCTTTATAATAAAGTTTAAAGTCTGAAAGTGTGATACCTTCTGCTTTGTTTTTTGTTTTGTTTTTGCTGAGGATTGTTTTGGCTATTTGTGGTTGTTTATGTTTCCATATGAATTTCTGTATTGTCATTTCCAGATATGAGAAGAATGCTATTGGTAGTTTAGTGGGTATTGCATCTTAACAATGTTGAGTCTTCCAACCCATGAGCATGGAATATTTTTGCATTTGATTTCTTTGTGCTGTGTTTTGTAGTTTTCATTGTAAAAATCTTTCACATCTCTGGTAAGAAGATACCAAGGTATTTCCTTTCCTTGTGTGTTTTTTTTGGTTGTGTTTTTTGTGTGTGTGTGAATGGGATTGTGCTTTTTATTTGGTTTTCTGTTTATTGATGGTGTATAGAAATGTGATTGTCTTTTGCACATTTATTTTATACCTGAGACTTTGATAAATTCCTTTATCAATGCAAGGAGGTTTTCAACAGATTCTCTTGGATTTTTGAGGTATAGAATCATGTTGTCTACAAAGAGAGATAACTTGACTTCCTCTTTTCCCGCTTGGATATCCCTGATCTCATTCTCTTGTCTGATTACTCTAGCTACGATTTCCAAAACATGTTAAAAAGGAGGAGTGATAGTGGGCATCCTTGTATTGTTCCAGTTTTCAGGGGAACTGATTCCAATTTCTGTCTGTTTAGCAGTATGCTAGCTGTGGGTTTTTTGTAGATGGCTTTTACTATTTTGATGTATGTTCCATCTATGCCTAGATATTAAGGGTTTTAATCAAGAAGGGGTGCTGGATTTTATCAAAAGCTTTTTCCACATCTAATTATATAATCATGTGATTTATGTTTTTACACCAGTTGATGTATTTAACTATGTTTATGGTCTTGCAAATGTTGAACCAGCCCTGTATCCCAGGGATGAAGCCTACTTGATGATTTTTGAGATGTGTTGTTGGATCCAGTTTGCTAGAATCTTGTTGAGAATTTTAGTATCTATGTTCATCAAGGATATTGGCCTGTAGTTTCTTTGTTGGATTTTTACCTGGTTTGGGTATCAGTGATGTTAGCTTCATAAAATGATTTGGGGAGAGTTCCATCATTCCTGATTGCCTGGAATACTTTCAATAGGATTGGTATCAGCTCCTCCTTGTATGTTTTGTAGAATTCTACTGGAAAGCCATCTGGTCCAGGGCTTTTTTTTTTTGTAGGTAGTTTTCTTATGACATAGTCAGCTTCCTGGATTGTTATTTATCTATTTAGGGTCTCAATTTCCTCTTGTTTCAACCTGGGGAGGTTGGGTGATGTCAGAAAGTCCTCTATTTCATTTAGGTTTTCAAGTTTATTTCCATAAATGTGTACATAATTCTGATAATCTTTTGTATTTCTTTGGGGTCAGTTGTGACTTGTTCTTTTGCATTTCTGATTGTGTTTATTTGAACTTTTTCTCTCTTTTTGTTGGTCAGTCTAACTAGGAGGGGCCCATCAATCTTATCTGTCCTTTCAAAGAACCAGCTTTTTGTTTTGTTGGTTTTTTGTATTATGTTTTTTGTCTGCTATGTCTTGAATTTCAGCTTTTATTTTGGTGATCTGGATTCTTCTACTGAAGTTAGGATTTTGGTGGTCTTGCTTTTCCAACATCCTTAGGTGATTTATTAGGCTGTTAACTTATGATCTATTTTCTTTGTGTGTGTTTGTAGAGATATGAATTCCCCTCTTAGTACTGGTTTCATGGCACCCCAGATGTTTTGGTAAGATTTTTCTTTGTTTTCATTTCTTTCCAGGTATCTTTTAATCCCTATTTTGATTTCCATGTTGACCCAGGAGTTGTTTAGCATCATGCTGTTTAGTGTCCATGTCTTTGTTGGTTTTGGGGAAACTTCATTGGTGCTGATATTTATTTTTATTCCACTCTGGTCTGAGAAGGTGCATGGCAGTATTTCAATCTTATGAAATTTGTTTATGCTTGATTTATGGCCAAGGATGTGGTCAATCTTAAAGTACATTCCATGTGGTGGTGAGTAGAATGTATATTCCATGGTTGTTGGGTGGAGTGTTCTGTAGATATCAATTAAGTCCATTTGGTCAAGCATCATGTTAAGATTCCAGATCTCCTGTTGATCTTTTGTCTTGATAATCTGTCTAGAGTTGTCAGTGGGGTATTTAAGTCCCCAGCTATGATAGTGTTAGAGTCAGTATCCTTTTTTAGTTTCCCTGGAAGCTGCTTTATGAAAGTTGGTGCTCCTATATTGGGTGCACATATGTTTAGGATAGATATTTCTTGTTGATAGATTGAACCTTTTAACATCATAGAGTGACGTTCTGTGTCTTTTTTTAATTTTTGATAGCTTAAAGGGTATTTGTCTGATATTAAGATCACAGCTCCTGCTTTCTTTTGTGTTCTGCTCACCTAAAAAAATGTTTTCTATGCTCTTACTTTGAGTCTGTGAGTGTTCTTTCTGGTGAGATGGGTCTCTTGGAGACAAACATATTGCTGCATCATGATATTTTATCCAATTTGCCATTCTGTGTCTTTTCAGTGTTACATTTAGTCCATTCACATTCTGGCTAATTATTGAGATGTGAGAGTTTATCCCTGTCATGAGATTCTTACAGAGTTTGTTGTTGCTGCTGCTGTTTGTTTGTTTACTTGTTTATTGTCTTCTGATTTTTGAGTTGATTTATGTTTATTTTCAATCTTTTTTCTGCATTCTTTGGAAGGGCATTATCGTTCTTTTTTTTTTCTTCTGTGTTTAATACTTTCTTAAGAGTTTCTTGTAGAGCTGGTCTTGAGGTGGCATAAACTCTTAAGGAGTGAATGTTTAGAAAGAATGTTTAGAAGTTTCATCAGTGATGGAGAATTTTAATTCTCCATCACTGATGAAACTTAGTTTAGTCTAGGTAGGTAATTCTTGGTTGAAATTGTTTATCTTTTGGAACTTTGAAGCTTGGACTCCAGTCTTTCCTAGTCTGAAGTGTTTCTGTAGATAAGTTTGCTGCTATTCTAATTGATCTTCCCTAGTAGGTAGTCTGATCTTTCTCTCTTGCCTTGAGCATTTTTTCTTTTATCCCTACTTTGTTTAAGCAAATTACTATGTGTCTAGGAGTTGGTCTTCTCATTTGTTGTCTTGCAGGGATTTTCTGAATAACTTGTGTGTGGGGGTCCTGCCCCTGCAAGGATTGGGGGTCCCTGTTGGTGTGACGGCATCGGCGATTTATGAAAGAGAGAAGACACTGAGGAAGGAGAAAGGGACTGAACTCCTGTTTAATTAAGCAGAAGCCATTTATTAAGCATTATCCCAGGGCTTTTATCCCCAAACTCTGCAAAGTTATCATCACGGGAACTCCTGCTGCTATGGTTACACAAAAGGTAGCATGTACCTTTCACATGAACAGGTCCAGGTGCACACAGGACACCCCCACTCTCAAGCAGATGTATTTTTCAAACATGAGGAAGAACATGAGAAAGAACAACCACAAATTGTCTTTTTGTTTCTTATCCAGTTTCTATGTACCCTAAATTGTTTACAACTACATAACATCATTCAATACTTACACCTGAAACCAACATAATGATATATTACCTTTTACTATTCTATGCTAATTCAAACTAGTCTCTATAAAACAGTTGCTGCTATAGTTACACTCTCCTAGCACCAGCTGGCCTAATTCAAACTTCACTGGCCCCCTGAATCAAACTGAACTAACCACACTTCTATAACAAAATGGTTACTTAAATTTTCTTTAATCTATATAAACTATTTTCTAAAACCTATATCTATAAATTTCTAAAATCACATCAAGAGAACTTGTGACCTGCACTAAGGCTCCTCAATGTGACTCAAAGTTAAACTTAAATTGTTTAAAAGCAAAACCCATAAACCGTGGAAAATGGGAACAATCGACTCCCAAGTTTAGCTGTATACGTTCCTGTCTCAGTTTTCTGTTAGAGCCAGCAGGTGACTTTCCTGGTTGCAGTGCCAAGTGGAAAAGGAGGGAGGGAATGGGGTCAACAGCTCCCAAATGCATCCTAGTGGTCTCAGGGTCCACGGCCCTCCCTGATCCCTAATGCTCAGTGGGCCTCCATGGCCGGCTCCCAATATCTCCCCCTTTTTTATTTTTAAGCACGAAACCATGGAACTCCATGTGGAGCTGAGATATGCTCTTCTTTAACACTCTGAAGATGATAGGAAGGAGACAAAAGAATCACTGCTCCACAAATTCCCACATTAATGAATATAGACATCAATGATTTTTGATCAATGAATGAAGAAAAATTATTAAATATAGAATAGGCCAATTCGGTAGACCGGAATTGCTTTTCAGCAACTGTGATGTCTAGGATTTTCTGATGCAGTTTAGTGAGGTCTAAATTCAAGTCCGAATGATTCCAAACTCCAAGAATGTGATTTTTAATCTTGTTGTGGACAGATTTATTTACCTCTAAAGGAGTGAGGCAAAGCCATTTAAACTCAGAGTGACATCGAAGAGCCAACAAAATTTTTAAGGTCACAAATTCTTGTCCTACAGCTAAAACTGCTTTTTCTAAGGCTTTAACTTTGTCCTCTAGCTTCTGATCAATAATCTCTTGGGTAGCTAAGGCTGTAGAGACATTCTTAGACCTACTGATCAGCAAAAGTAGCCATGTGAACTCCCTGAGCTAGAGCCACAGCTGAAACTGTTACCGAAGTAGCAATAGCTATTAAGGCTGTAATTCCCAAGATAAACGTAAGTACAGGGATTTTTTGTTTATTTTTTCTCCAAAAGAGAGTTAACCTCAACACTTGTGTTTGAATGTTCACATCTCTGATGAGATGAGGGAACGTTTTCTTGGATAATTTCATGACATGTTTGTTCCAGGGTGGTCTCTCACTATGTGCCTCAGGGATTCCAATTAATCTTAGGTTTGGCCTCTTGATATAATCGCTCATCTCTTGGAGGCTTTGTTCTGTCTTTTTAAGCTTTTCTATGTTTTTAACAGTTTGGGTTAGTTCCATATTTTGGTCCTCAGACTGTGAGATTCTTTCTCCTGCTTGGTTAATTTTGTTTTCCATGCTTATCAGTTTGTTGTTTATTTCATCCACTGTATTCTTTATTGCTGTTATCTCAGTTATCAACTCCTTCATTTTTTCCTCTTATCTCTCCTCATTTCTATTTATTCTCTCTTGATATCTGGGTTTGTGGTTTGAGACCAATCATTCGGAGGGCTCTTCATTGTTTGAGTTCCAAACTCTATTTTCTCAGTTCTCCCAGGGGTCTGTATGAGACCCATATTCTTCCTTTGGTTTTTCTTCATTTGTGTAAATTTTCCTCCCCCCCCTTTTTTTAATCTCTTCTTTAATTCTGTTGTTCAGTGATGGGAGGATAGCTTTTATTTCTGTTTGCTCAGTCTCCTATTCTTCCTTGTGTAGATCCTCTGGCTTTGTTCAATTTTGAAGCTGAACTGAGGGTGGGGGTGTATGATTTTTGCAGTTTTGAGATTTAATTAAGGGAGGAGCTGTGATTCAGAAGCTATCTGCAGATCTCAGTATCTGCTGACAGGTGTGTTGACCCTCTGGAGCCCACTTCTCACCACCTTACAATCTGTCCATGCTGTAGGGGGTGTGTTTGCCCCCCAACTTATCTGCTGTTATCGTTATCACTGCTATCAAGTCTTCCTCTCAGATCTGACATGTCTGTGCCTGTTCCAGCATGGGGGGAGGAGGAGGGGCGTCTGTCTCTCTGACCAGAGCTGGGTGGGGCAATGCAGGTCTCTGCCTGGTCCTGGGACAGAGAAGATGGTACTGGTCAGCATCTCCTCACTGATGGCAGGGCTGGTTTCCAGATTTCCACTTCCTGCCTTCTCCATGGTTCCTAGGGCTCATGCTGGTCTGCTGCCACAGGTGATAGTGTATGCTGGGTGCCAGTTGGTGAGGAGCAGCTAATCTGTGCTGCCTCCTCTTAAGAGAGCCTTCAGAATGGTTAGGGATCCAATCCAGGGGCTCCAATCTCAGGGCAGTGATAGGTTGCAGCCACCTCCGGAGGAGAGCCCCAGGTTCATGAACCTGAATCTCCCCTCAGACGGACTTTCACTCACCCACTGGCACACACCCATTCATGCAGAGAGTCTTTATGGACACTCGCTTTAGGGAAGACTCTCGCACTCCAACCTGTTCCGTTGTCATCTTGTCTCAGTTTTGAGGGCCCTTGAAACTTCTATTTGTTTGGGCCATGATGGGAAATGGAAAGTTGTGTGCAATTTCCACATGCTTTTCAGACCCTCAGTGCTGGTGTAGCACTGACAGCCCTGGGTGTGACTGGGGACAATTGCAAAGCTGCTAGTTCTGGCAGCTAGGAAGTCCATGATCAAGGCACCAGCAGGGTTGGTTGTCTGGAGGGCTGCTTTCTGCTTCCAAGATGGTACCTTGTTGCTGCACCTTCCAGGGGGAAGGAACACTGTGTTCTCACACTGTGAAAGGTAGCAGGGCAAGGTCTACCTTATATTTTTAATAGTGCTTTACAATCTACAATTTAAGCAGCATTTCCTCATTTAATCTTCTGCATATCATCATAACACAAGCATACGTAAAGAAAATCTTCCCTGTAGACCAGTGATTAAGATTATAATATAAATCTCAATTTTCATGGGAAGAAAATGAATCTGAGGAAAGTGTGATGATTTGCTCTGACTAAAAACCAGGTTTTCTTTATTCTGGGTCTAGTTTCTTTTTTTGTAAACCACAGCTACCTGTAAAATCAGGACTTTTTCTTTAATTCTTGTGCCTATTCTCCATTGTTTTTTAATAGTTTATATCACTAAAGTTTCACAGTACTTTCTAATTTGAATAATCTACATTTAGATTTGCTGGGTTCTTCTTAGTCTCTGCATGTAAGTCATTTTCATTGTCTTCAGGAGTTTTAAATCTGACCTCTCAAAATAACAGTTGTGATTTGGAAAAGGTATTTTCTGATATCAAAGCTACCTTGATGACTGGAGTAAATCCAGTTTTTCCTTACAGTTTGAACCTATTTTGGCTTTTTTCTCTGTTCTTCTAGTATAACTGGAACTTGTTTCATCCAATTACTGACATCACAGTAAAGAAAACATAGCTAGTTTTTTCTGCCTCTCAAAGAAGAAAAAAATTGTAGGTTCTTCTTCTTAGCATAACATAAATTTAAAGCACTTTAAAATAATTGTTTATCTAGTTTCACAGTCTTTCTTAGACTAATCTTGCCCCTACACCTACTGCTATTTCTCTGCACTCATTTTTAGTATTGACTTCCTTTTTCTTTTCATCCAGCTTTCCTATTCTCATTCATATCCATAGCTCTTGGGTTTGTGCCTCACTGTCTCTGTAACTGGCAAATTTCTTGACAACCCATAGCATTCCTTCTTTCAACTGGAGTTTTTTTCGCTTGATCATGTTTTGTCTGGCACTTTATTAATAAATTTTGATATATTGCTCTAATTGGTTTTTGTGGATAATTCTCTATTCCTTGGCATGATTTTAATTAATAGCCCTAAAGGCAAGGATTAGGCCTTAACACAGCCTTTGTAAAGATTCCTCCAGGAAAAAGCCCAAGAAAGTATATGTAGGATCTATCTTAAAATGTATGCAGTTATTCTGTTTTTCAATAAATCTTTATTTTTGAATGCTTACTGTTTGCCATCCTCTCTGCTAGGGATGCACAGTCAAGGGATGGAACCACTGGGCTTACACTCTAGTAAGGGATTTAGATTAGCAACCCAAATAATCCAAGACACCCGATACGGGATTTGAGAGAATAAGTTGTTAGGGATGTTTATGGACTATGTGTATAGAGGAGGCTTGTCAGCAGCTTTGAGATGTCTGGGAAAGTGGCCTTTGAAGTCAGTTGTTACCTAAAGAGTAAATAAGGGTTGACCAAATTTAGCGCAGGGGTGGGAAGGGTGTGGGGATTAGGACAGGGTGCTCATTTGGAACAAGACCTATCTATCTAGCCAGAGGGTTCATTATGGCTGGAGCATAGAGTTCAAGTGAAGGGCTTTGGAATTGACAGGAATCTGGGATGGCCTTATTAAGTGTTTGGGCTTTATCCTAAGAATGAGGGTTTTTTGAAGCCAGAGAACAGCATGATCACATTTGTAGTTAGAGTCCTCTGGCTGTGCTGTGGAGGATGGCTTGGCAGAGAAGAGCTGTAGGGAGACTGAGAGTTCTTTGAGTAGTGGAGGGTAGAGACAATAGTGATCTGGATGAGATAGGTTGTGGAGGGATTCAGGAGACATTTAGCAGAGAGAGTCCTTGAGAATTATTGGATTGTGTGGGACGGGTGCAGTAAGAGAAAAAAAGACGTGGTTGAGGGAATTGGAGCTCCTTCAGTTCTCTGTTCTCCTACTCTTTAATCATTTATTTTGGCAATCGCAGATTTTGAGCTTTAACTTTCATGATCATAAAGTAAATACACTTGGGCCCAGTAGGACACTTACGTTAAATGCTAATATTTTCTGTAATCTCTACAGGAAGATGTCTAGATTGCAGAGAATAGTTCATATGTTAAAGACACTCTGTGTTAAAAGATTAAACAGTATGCTTGGTATATAATTTATAATAATGAAAAATTCATCTTATTTAATATTTCAAGGAAATGTAAATATATAACCCTGTTTTTCAAATAGGTTATGCCATTAAAAATCAGTTAATTTATGGTGTACTTATTAGACAAGAAAGGAATGTGAATTTTTCAGTATAGAACTAGCTACTCACTGCCCAACCATAAATGAAACTAAAACCTGGACATAAAATATAAAGTAATGAAAACAGTTATTGTATATCCAGATAGCTCCAAGTAGTTCCAAAGGTTATTAAGAGCCATTTGTGGTTCACTGGAAGAGTCTGGGTCAATAATCAAATGAATCAGTTATCACTTTGGGATTTTGCTTCTTTGATAGGGAGTCACCAGTGGCCAGTTCACTCCTAAGTGCCAATAGGCACTTCTTTTTCTTCCTCTCTTCATTCATTCTTCTCTCCCTTTCTTCTTCTTTTATAAATTAATCTGTTTCTTACCAGACCTCCCTTATATCCTTGGACTTGAGAAGTGCTCTGGGGAAGTGTAAATAAAACAGAACTGGCACCCTTGTTTTGGCCTTGGCTCTACCAAATCAACTCGGTGATTATGAAGTTGCCTCTTCTCAGGATCTTGGTTTCTACATATGTAAAATGAGAAAGCAGAAGTAGATTTGTGATAAGGAGAGTCCCATTGGATTCTTTTATACTGCCTTTTCTTCTTCCTAGTCCTGTATATCCAGTTGCTTCCAGGCCTTTGTTAACTTGAGGGTCCCACTGGTACTTGAGATTTGTTATCAGAGCCACCCCCTCATCATAGCTTCCGTCGTTTGTCCCCTGCCCCCTGCCCCCACTGGAGAACTAGAGGATAAGAAACTGGAAAACAGCCCCAGGGGAGAAGGAGAGGCAGCACAGCCGCTGAAAGTTTAAACAGGAAGAATCGACACATATTTCAGCAAAGTTGGTAACATTCCCTCTTGCTGTCATATTTGAGGTTTTTTTTTTTTTGTTTTGTTTTTTGCCAGACAGATATATGACTTTTGTTGTTGTTGTTGTTGTTTTTGAGTCAGAGTCTCACTCTGCTGCCCAGGCTGGAGGGTAGCGGCAAGCTCACGGCCACCGCACCCTCGATCTGCTGGGCTCAGATGATCCTTCCACCTCAGCCTTCCAAGTTGCTAAAACTAAAGACATGCGACACCACACCAGGCCAATTTTTTGATTTATTGTAGAGAGGAGGTCTAGCCAAGTTGCCCAGGCTGATCTCGAACCCCTGGGCTCAGGCAGTCCTCTCACCTTGGCCTCCCAAAGTGCTGGGATTATAGGAATGAGCCACTGCGCCTGGCCTGATGTTTGAGTTTTTAATTTACTTTTCTATTTGTGTGTGTGTGTGCGTGTGTGTGCTTTTTTTTTTTTTTTTTTTTTTTTTTTTTTTAAGGGGGATAGGAGAGGTGGGGTGGTTGCTGAAGAGGGTAGAGGAGAAATCACAGAATATTTTACTACAACTGTGCTGCCGCTTCTAGGGACACCAAGCACAGGTTTCCTTACAAAGGCTGTAACTCTCTCCCATCTCAATTCCATTGTGGCAACCCACCTCCACATCCATCTTCAGGCTCTGCTCTGTAGCATACTTGTGACCCCTTCCTTCATTATGTCCTCCTCATATCCACCCTCAAGCTCAAGTCCTTCAGGAATGCGGATTAACCCCATTTACTGTTATTGATCACCAATTACGTATAAACCCCTTGTATATCACTAAGTGTTCTTCTTTTTAAAAATATTTTTTTTTAAATAGTTTCAGAAACAACATAGGAAAATACCAAGTCATTTTGTGTATGCTGTAGTATATACAGTAATGTCTTTCATTGCATATTTTAAATACACTAGAAATAGGGTGAGTATTCACATATTGATCTGTTTATTCTCTGAAATGAAAGATATGAAAAATAATCCTACTATAATGTCATTTAACCTGACTTATTTTCTGTGCTCATTGTGATTGCTGTGACTTATAGAGTTGATGCCAGCTTGAAAATTGGCATGCATGGTTTTGCAAAACTGGTTCTTAAAAGGGCTATTAAAAAATGTGGTCATTTAAAGCTGTTTCAGAAAATGTATTGCTCCCGTTGTGATTTTAGAAATGGCAATTTAAAAAACTTATGTCTACTCTACATGAGTTTGATTATAAAATAGATAGTTTTTCAAACTGCCTTAGTCTACTTCTTGATGCATTTTAAATTTGAAATGGCTCTTTGAACACCTGTATGGCTGCTCAACCAGTGACTATTGGGTTCATTGCTTTGCCACTGGAGTCAATTTCACGATTACCTCTCTAGTAAGATGGTGACTCCTGTCAGTTGGAGAAAGAAATAAATGCTTTGCATTAACAATTTCCCCTCCCCCACATAATTGTCATTTTTAAAGCTGTCAGTACTCTGGCTTCTTCAAAAGTGAAGATGACATCATTCCAACACCTTTTTCTCTTTCTGATACAAAAGATTGAAAGTTGCCCTTTGCTGATTCCCTTCGGGGTGTTCATTTTTTGTTTTGCAAGTGAAGACTACACTGAATTGCCAGTTATCCTAGAATTACTGGATTGCAGTCTTCTAGGAAGGAAGGGATCAGGCCTAATGTATGTTTAGCAAAATTGTGATTGTAGTAGGAATTTGCGAGTTTGTGGAATACAGTAGAATGGGATTAGATGACTTTGAGAAGTCCTTTAATGCAGACTTTTGAATGAAGGGTTTTTGCAATGAAAGGTCTCTTGTAGATCTCAAAGTCCACTAGAAAGAGTACTAGGGTTTTTAAAAATCTGTTTTGAACCTTGCAAATAGTACTGATTCTTTGCCACTAATCCTTCCCAGACCCTCATCCTCCACAACGTTCCTGTTTGCTTATAGGTGTCAACGATCATGACATCTGTACCCACGCTATGACAGCAAGTCTGTTAGTGATTTTTAAATAGGCGCAAATCAAGGGACGGCTTTGTCCCTCTTCGGCGCAGGTGGGACTGATTGGGGAAGACGCAGCTGAGGAGACAGTTTCGCAGGGTGACTCAGTCTCAGCCCTGACCGTTGCTTTCAAACACGCCAGGAAAAATGTACCAGTCATTGTTATGATGAAAACAACCGGGAGGTGGGGATGAGGATAAGAAGAACCGAGATAAAAATTGGCCCAAGCTGTGTGGAGCACAGAAGGCTGCGCTGACGCGCGGGGCGCGGCCGCTGCACCTGCGAGCCGCACACGCGGGAGGGCGTGGCGGCGGCGG